>NW_021938999.1:16714138-16845011 GCF_001715985.3 Manacus vitellinus
GCACGCTGCCGAGGCCGGTCCAGCCCCGGCGAGGCGAAGGGAGCGCGAAGCATCCTCCGGCTGCATCTCCCCAGCCCCAAAAGCTCTGAGGTGGGGGCGAAACCCCGCGGGCACCACTGGGAGCCTAGGCCCTGCTGGGGAGCACGGCATCACCTCCCGGCTGGAGCTCCCGGCCCCAAAGGCTGCGGGGTGGGAGCGGCACTGGAGGGTGGAATTCTGCCCCGCATCCCCCGCCGTCCCCTGCCTGGCTACTGGCACCCTCGCTCCCATCCCTGCCCATGGCAGCGCCAGGCGGTGCGAGCTGTTTGTACCCGTATCCCTGCTCCTCCGGCGCTAAGGATGTCTATGTCCCCCCTTCGAGGAGAGATCCCACCAGGCGAGATGTGCGCTGGACAGTTCAGCCGCTGGCCAGAGCACGACAGTGAACCTGCCCCGTGAGATGGGGAAGCGGCTTATTCGTGGCCTGACCCAAATCATTATTATCCCCGGAACTGTGTACATTTCTCCCTTAGTGGTTGCCTTTCAGTTCGGATTTTGTCTCCCCTTCCCCAGCAATATCCAGCTACTCATTCCTAATGAAGTGTGTGACTGCCTCAGGCATTGACCGTCTTCTGCCTCCTTGGCATCTCTGCCAAACCTGCTCACTTCCCTGCTCCTTCCTGGGTCTTTCTTCCTTTCTGCCTCCTCTTATCTAACCAGCAAACCCCAGCATAGATACAGGGCTCCTCATGGCTAGCACAGGATGTTCCTGTCCCTATTGATCCACCTTTTCATATTCCAATACAGAGCCTTGTTTTTTTTTTAGCTCACTGACTTTTTTTTTTTTTTTTTTTTGTAATTTTACTGCTGTTCCTGCTCACAATGATCCAGATTTGACTCAGCCTTTATTGAAAAGAGGGGTATAATGGCAGAGTCAGATCTTTGCCTGCGTCATATAAGCCCTCTCTCCATCCCCGGCTGGTATCATTGCTGCGTCTGTATGCTAACACAAAAATGGTTCAATTTGCTCATTTTATGTCATTTGTGACCCTTGCTGGAGCAGCCAGGAAGGGACCTCTTTGATGCTCGGCTAGTGGAGACAGGTTTGTTCTCATACCAAGCCTTGCTCTGCTTTTAGCTCTTGCTGGAGGAAGGAAAGTGGGTGATGGCCCCCATTGCTCACCAGGGTGCCAAACAAAGCACCTCGTGGTGTAAACTGGTACATGAAAAAGCCAAATTATCTTTCCAGAAAAAATAGAGAACTGGGTAGAAACTCTGCTGCTGCTGTATGTTTTGTGCTCCTGGACCAGGTAGGTCACAAAATTGGTCCCAAGGATTCGTTTCTGACTTTAACTGCAGGATAAAATCCAACGTCTGAAGAACACTGATTTCAGCTGGAGCAGCAGTTCCCTTTATTTTTGCTGAAATAAAACACACAAAGCTGCAGGCTCTCCAAGGTGTGCAGCAAGGGACTCACTCTGAAAATATATGGGAAAAAAACATATTGGTTAGATTTAGCATGTTTTTCATACCAGAAAAATGGGTACAAGGTCAGCTTGCAGAAAAATGCACTTCTTGCTGCAGGTGCTGGCCTGGAATAAAAACTCAAGGTGGGAAGCAGACGTGGGGAGTTGCTTGCAGAATTGCCCTCTGCTGCATGAGGGTTTCTGCCCTCCACATACCACTGATTCCCAGGGACTCTCAAAGTGTCAACAGGGCTGACAAGAGTCAGTTCAGGTGAGCAGACCTCCCATACAGATGAGGAATGGATGAGGAAAGGGAGTACTAGAGTGTGTTTTGTCACCCTTTTGCTTCACCAAATTATTCAATCCTAAAACTCAGAATGGGAAGAAGACAATTTACAAATAAAAGCCTCAGTGGATGTTATTTACTTACTGTCCTCTGTGGGACTTGCTGTCTTCCTAGCAAGAAAAATCACTAAGATCTGAGATTATTTTTTTGTCTTACTTTATGTTTCCAAATGACAGAAGGTCCAGAAATTTCTTGAGCTTTAAAAGCAATATTGTCACTTTGGTTGCTGTGCTATTTGAACAGGATCTGAAATGCCTGTAACATTAAATCCTTCAAATCTTACCTGAAAGCAGGGTGGCCAAAGTTCTGCAGTGCATAGTAATCATCTGGCCACCAGGGAAAAAAAATACATATATATATATACTATTTAAAAAGTTTATGATCTTAGACAAGAACAAATGAGGTAGAGGAAAGCAAAACGGGATTTGAGACATATTTTGTAACTTTAACACCACAGAAAAAGTAGCACCTATATATAAGGCAGCAGAGGTAAAGGAGTTTTAAATCTGACAAAAACAGATAGCAAGCAGTCAAACTGGGAGTTTTAGGATGTGTATCTGAAATCTTGACCTAACAGTTTGGGTTAACTGAGAGGATACAAAAGTAATTCGGAAGAGGCATGCAATCTGAGTTATAAACAATTGCCCTGCTCTGCTACATTAAAGTACACACACACACAAAAAAAAAGCAAACTAGTAACTAATAATTTATACTGCAACAATCGTGCAATGTGTTTCAAGGTACATATCCAGAATTGCCTGTATTTTATTATACCTCTCCATCAGTCTGGCACAAGTTAAAGATGCTCCTAAAAAAATGTACCTTTGCACTCCCGTTATAAGTTATGCCCAGAAAAACCCTGTATCTTTCAGGCATTTAGGATCCAGATCTGTAAATGGCTCTTCCTGACACCAGTGAAATACTGGAAGTTAATCACGAACTTTTATGTTTGCAAAGCTCAAGCCATAGGTTTCCCTGGTAGCCGCTGAGCCGGGGCAGGGAAACAGCCATATGTCAGTGATGTTAATGACACCAAGTGAAAGGGAAAATTAAATGGCTGCCAGCTACTGTTTGGATGACAGCAATTAGTAACTACACTTGGGATTAGTCAGGCCTGTAGGCTGACAGTGGCTTGTGTGGGAATACATCACCCGGTAAATGAAGTTATTAACCCTTTTCTGCTCTGCCTATTTCTGATGAAATCGCCTTAAAGACCTTGCCTGTACTCGCGTTTCACTGAGACTTCTGGAAAAGCTAATCAATACAAAGCAATTTCATGGAGTTTCTTCACTGGAACTCACTTTGTAACATTGTTGACTCTGTATGTGGTTAAATTTTGTCATCGCTCTACGACGTAACCAGTTTTCCCACAGAAGGTAACATGAACTTGCTAACACATCAGTCTATGAGCTCTACCACAGCGTGTCCTGCTGAGGCATCTCCTTTTTCTTGTGAACCATATATTTTCCTATATAATCTGGTCATCTGTGCACTCTCCATGAGAGAATGCTTTACCTGAGACAAAAATTGACACTCTTTCAAGACATCATGTCATCCCGACGCTTTATTACATGAGGTTCAAGATAGCCTTAAAATTCATGCTTGCTCATACACACATTCTTACTTTTGGATTCCCAAACTCTTCAAGCTCTTTGGAAACTCAAGATACATAGCAATACTAAAAGAATGTTTATACCCGTGATTCTGGTTCAGCTCTGACCAACTTAGACATCACTTTTACTTTCAATCATTCAAGGAGTGTGGTGACTCCACCCTAGGATAGTCTGGAGAACCCTGCTGAGTAAGCTGATGTGATGGCTAAGCAGTCATTGTAAAAAATGTGTGGCATTTGCAGTGGGATCTCTCTAAGGTTCTCCTGTAACCCATGGAAGAACCTGATGCTGAGATTCACCTCACTTAAATTGGTCACCCACAGCTTGGAGTGCTTTGAGAGCACCATTCACCCTCTTCGAAAAAATATGTTATAAAAAACATCAGAAACCTTTTTTTAAAGAGTACTTGAAAGCATCCAGAGCTGAAAGTGAAGGTAGCACTCACCAGATATGTTTTAATTATCTGTTTGAGGAGAAGATGAATGCCTTTTGTCTGCATTAACTGCATAGGTAGCTCAGATATAGACACCTACATATGGTGAAATGAAGCCTACTCTAGATAATTTTCTGCTCCCGAGTGTCCTCTTTAAATGAAGTTCATGTCCTCCAGCTTTGGGTGTGTACTTGAGTGGTACATGTCTGACTGGTTTATACACTACACTCTGCAGCCGCATCTGCATCCAAACCAGATTACAGCACAGTGAAAGGGACCTGGGACAGTAGTGGCTGGCCTATGTGATGTCACTGTGCAGGCTCTGTCATGTAGCCTGATGTAAACCCACACCAGTAAAAAACCCTGGAAACAAGGCTTTCTGGTTAGAGAAAAGCCAGGATCAGCCTGTACTGCCTTTTCATGATTCTCACTCCTACACGTAACACTCAACGTTTATCCCTCTCTCTCCTCTCTTAATACCTTCACTCCTGAATGCTGTATTTTCACCTCTTCTCCCGGAGAGGTTTAGAGCACCTGTATTTTGCTTTTCTAGCAGACTTCATCTTTTGGATCCGCTTTAAACATCTGAGAGCCTTCCAGTTGTGATTTCTTTGTTCATCTTTTCTCTCATTGTGACTTTCATTGAATTTTCCTCTAAATCTTGCTCATGACTTGGCACTAGAAGAGCTCCTTGAATACACACAATTTAGTATTAGCTGTGCAAGTAAAAGACCCAAAGCACTTCTGCACCATTTCTATCTACAAGCCTGGAGAAGAGAGGTTAGAGAGGTAAGCTACCTTGCTTGAATATGACTCACAAGAAATTCAGCTGCAAGAGAAGAATTTCTCTGCTTTTGAGATAGCCACATGATGTGACAGCTCCTTCTTTGCTTTCTAAAGTAAGGGGAAAATATTCATTTCCAGTCCTAAAATGCATAGACCATCTGATTCTCCCACCCAGCGCATATAGAATAAAAGGAGGTGATCACTGCATTAAAATCAATTAGCCCGTTTGTTTTGAGTGAGGAGGAAGAGAAGTGGTAAATATTTCCAAGGTAGCACATGTCAGAGAGCAGAATCAGCATCCAGAGCCTTTTACAGCTGCCATTAGAATTTCTTAAGCATTCATCCACAGGCACCTTTTCCCAGCAGAGCTATTTGTCTGCTATGGGGTAGCAAGAGGGTGTTGAGTAATGAGGATTCTCTTGACTTTGCGTGCAAAACCAAGCCTCGTTAGATGACTCCCAGGGACCCATAGTGACATGAATATGTCCAAAGAGGACATGCCATCTGGGAGGAGCTGGGTGAGCAATCTGAGAAGTAATGTAGTGTAAACTAATAGAAAGCTAAAATCTATACGCTCTGGCTGTGTTGATTTGGTGTGTGAACTAAATCAGGAGGAATGACAAAGAATAAATAGCTTTCTGCAGCAAAGAACAGTTATTTGGGCTAATCCTGTATTCGTTTCTATTGTGATGCCAGGTATATCGAGGCTGACCACCCTCCCTCTAGGTTAGCAAGGGCTCTGCAGGTGCATATCCTTGTCTCTAGGAAGGAGCAGAAGGCAGAGCAGCCTCCACACAGTGTTATATCCCAGCCCAAAGACTCCCCCTATGTTACACAACTTCTTCAGTCACCATTTGTCCCTTGCACTATCACAAAAGTGCCAGGGCCCACCACCCGGTGGGGAGAATTTCCTCTCCCATCCACCCTATCAGAAGCATCTTGGTCTCTAGTAAAAGTAAAAATCAAAATGTCACAAGGCTTTCACATAGTTGGACCAGATGACCTTTAAAGATCCCTTTCAACCCAAACCATTCTGTCATTCTAAGATACTGTCCCCTGGAAGGAAACTGGGCTCATATTTTGTATCGACCCACTTGATCCTGATCTCTTAATGAAAGATTTTGTGATTAAAACGCTGAATTTTCAATGGTTTCTCAAAGGCCTTTCTGCTTCTTCCAAATCAATGACAATATCTCCTCACTCTTCAAAAGCTTCAGAGCAATGCTGGGCCCTCTCAGGGACATTCACCGGAACCATCTTAAGCCAACATCAAAATGCTTTGAAAGTCCTACCTGTTCGATAAACAGGAATTTTTGTAGATAGGCCATACTTTATTACCTTATTGTTGCTATGGTTGGTAAAAAAATGAACTTTGCTGACACTGCCAATAGCATTGACTCACACAATGGCAGCCAGCGACTGTAACTTGGTATTCACAACAGCATTGATTTTCTGCTCCCGGGAGAGCCTTTGTAAACTTTCAAACCCCAGTTTTTCCAAACAAAAAGCACCCAACCAAATGTCAGAGATTGTAACAAAGTCATTTTAGTAGAAGCCAGATATGTAATGCATCATGTGAGAAGACTGACTCTGATCTCACATACGTGGGTGTGAAATTGCACTGGCCCTACACAAGCACGTGGCTGAAATATGTCTTTTCAAGGTGACTTCAAGGTGATGCTGTGGCCAAGCAGCCTGACCTACCCTGACAGGCTGACTTACAAGTCAATGTAGAGTCCCATCTATATTTGTGGGGCTTCAGCCCCTATGTAAGGAGACCACAGTCATGCAACATGTGCTTGACTCCTAATCACAGAATCATAGAATGGCTTGGATTGGAAAAGACCTTAAAGATCAACTAGTTCCAATCCCCCTGCCACAGGCAGGGATGGCACCACATCAGGGTGCTGCTGTGGGTAAGGGTGTCCGTGAGTTAAAGCAGAGCTTTGGATAGTGCTGTTAGATAGTTTTGCAGCTATGACAGGAAAAGCTTAAAGCACACGGTGCTGTTGGAAGCTTTCTTGGCACCTGGGAGCCTTTTGCCTCCACCATCAGCAGTCCCGGAAGCAATAAATATAATCAAATGTGTGTGCTAATGCAAAACCTTCATAATGAGCTCTTCTTCCCTCTCTTGGTTATTCCAATTAGATGAGCACATCTAACTGTCACATGCATCATCTGCTTGAGAAATTATTTTTTTTCCTAATGCTGCGACAGTCACTGTTCAGGTTCTCTGCAGTTCAGCTCTGTATGAGTCACAGAGTATTTACCCAACGCATCAGGCTCGATTATGATTAATTTCTGAAAACAATTTCTGCAGCCATTCAGGTGCTACAGGCAGATGCCTGCCTACCCAAAAATAAACAACATATAAACTCTTTGCCTGTCTTGCTGAGTTTACAGTCGTCCTCTCCTAAAACTCCCGCACTTTTTCATTCGTTAAACCCAGCTCACTCTATTGATCCTCAGGGAAAGAAGGGGGTTTGGGGTCAAACCCAGCAGAGGAGCAGCTCCCTATCTTGAGGGTTTTCTCCCCTTGCCAAGAGGGAGGACCACTTGCCTGAGGGAGGGGATGCACAGATCTGGAGAATGGCTGGGCTTTGCATGGTTTTCTGCAGAAGGAGGGAGCAGATATGTACCTACCACATCAGCCCTGTCCCCACCTTCAGATGTCTCAGAGTCAGCCTTGGTTGCCCCCTGCATGGTTTCAGAGCGAATTGTGTCTTAAGCAGATGCTCTTGGTCCTATACATTAAAGAGTATTATGGCATCTTTAGGAGTATAAGCTGCTTCCCTCACAGGGAATATGCCAGTACTCAAACAGGGAATACATTTCGCTGCACATCGTTTACTTCTCCAGCTCCCTCAGGATGATGTTGTTTTGACACAGTCTCAGTTTGATTTGCTCCACAAAAATACTAATTGCTCTGTCAGCACCTTTAAATTTGGTAACACACCACAGCCTTCAAAATCCACAAAGATAAATTTGCAATTTAAGGGGTGAGGTGATTTGTTGCACTATAAATAGCCCACTGCATTAACATCCTAGTGCTCAAGTGGCACTAAGCTAAGTAGAATACTTGTAAATGTAATTTTTATGCTTTATTAATTGTTCCCTCATGATTTGTTTTTCTCACTACCACGTACGTTGGTGTCTGATTTTCCTCCCCTCTTAACTTACTACTTTACCCAAATATGCATTTCCCCCAACATCTTTCCCCTTTCCTTACAAACTCACTTGGAAGAAAATATATTTAATTAAAAGCCTGTGAGGCACTCTGATTCATTGTAAATCCTGCTTTCCAAATAAAGACTCTGCTCATGTCCCATCCCCACTGATTATGAGGATGTAGAACAGCACCGAAAGGACGAGTGCCTGTGAGAGAGCTGTGTGTGGTGGTAAAACAAGCACTCCAGGGACGTGTTTTCCACTCATATCACTGCCAGTGACTCATCACAGACTCATCATAAAATTTATTCTTTTGTAGAACATCAACTCAAAACTTACACCTTAGCTAAAGGCTTAAGGTGGGATTTCAACAGACTCAAGAGATGAATGAAGCTTCTATGGGTCTTCCTTACCAGACTGAACTGTGGGTTCTGTTCTCTTAGGCAAGTCACTTAGTATTCCTTTATTTAAGTGTCTTTCTCTGTAAATTAGTATTTACATCTTAGCCTTTGAGATGTTTGGATGAAATGGACTTACAGTAGGACAGGAGGGTTTGCCTGCCAGTTGATTGTGGCCAAAAAGTGAAGTATCTGGCAAGTGGAATGCAAGTCTCCTTGATCCAAGCTTCTATAGGACCACAGATGCTCGTGCTGGAGCACTTGTCTACTTGTCCTTGGCACTTGGATGCTCATTCCAGCCTAGACCTACCCAGGGACTGATACAGGATGACCATTGAGAAGCCTGGTCCTGGGCACAAAAAATTAGAGGGAGGGTCAGCCAGGCCTCCAGGGCCATGAAAAGTATCTCAGGATGGGACCAAAACAGCCAACACGTTGCCATCTCAGATCAAGAAGATGACAGAGTTCTGCTTCTGTTTTATCTGCATTTCATCACCTGCTGAGGGATGGAAAGATTTGTTTAAAACCCTCGTGAAACTATGTATTAACTCACCCCTAGATATTACTGAGAAATAGTGAAGGTGAGGGCAAGGTGAAACTTTAGTACCTCTATCTTTAAAAAATACAAACACTAACATCATTAGAAACCCACAGACCTGCAAGAGATCAGAGCGAGTGAATTTGAAATTAACTTTGCAAAGTGAATGATGCGTTTGAGTTAATCTCTAAAAATGTGCTTTACTGTGTATGTGAGGTAAAATGTCAGCCTAAG
Organism: Manacus vitellinus; assembly: GCF_001715985.3. Lineage (NCBI taxonomy): Eukaryota > Metazoa > Chordata > Aves > Passeriformes > Pipridae > Manacus > Manacus vitellinus. Next base: position 16,723,100 of record NW_021938999.1, read on the forward strand.
GTTAAAAGCTTTGTCGAAGCAATCTCTGTTTTGGACTTAAAGTGACCCTTGATATTTATCAGGGTAATGAAATTACAGGCCTTTTCAAAAGCTGATGAGAGGTTGTACTCAGCTCACCCATCGTAACAACAAGGTGGTTTTGCTGTAGCTGCACAACTCGCTTCTCTATCATTTTCCCACATGCAGAGACAAATCATGCAGACTGAATATTCTTATTTCCCAGTATAACTGTGCTAAACTTCAGTGTTCAATAAAGATAGATATATTTATTTTATATTCATATTTAATTACCATGTGTACATCTAATATCTAACATATACCTATATACATTACCGGTGACTGACGTGGCCAAACAGAGGTCACTCAGCTGATCCCTAAATGTTCCAGTTGACCTGACAGGCAAAGATGCTGTAAGCAGCAGGGATAACAGAGGTGACTCAGCCCTCTCCTTGCTGTGTCATTACCAGCTGAACAGAGACAGACGTCACTGGGCACTCGTGGACACAGGCTGAATGTGCAGGCTGCTGCCCTATTGGTAATCCATCAGTGCCTGAGGCCAATGGTAAACAGGTCTTTAATCTGCTGAACACAAAACAAACACAGAAGAGGAAAACTCATGAAGCCAAACCACAAAGAAGTCCAATGTCAGAAATAGCAAATGAGTAAGCTATAATTTCTTTCCAAGTGCAACACTTCCCTGTCTAGTCAATGCAGGTGGCTTATACTGCCAAGCACTTTCCCTTTTCTCTGCCCAGGAAATCATAGGAAAACATTCATCATTTGGAAGGAAAGGAGGACCAACCACATGCCTGTGTCCCTGATAGTGAGGCAAAATTTAGATGTTTTGTGGGCACTTGTGCAAGAATTGTGTGCTTCATCCTGCTCCAGTTGCAGTTGTCCTCTTTACACAGGTACCTATGTGAAGATCCAGTTTCCATAAAAGCTACATTGAGTGGGTACCCTTTTGTGTGTCTCCAGGAAACACAGGAAAATGGGATTTCATGAATAAAGTATCAACTAAAAGCAAGTCATCTGGAGGAAGTGGAAGTACATGGGGTCAAAAATCCTCCAAATCATGAAGGTTTAAAAGTAGCATAGATGTCTTGAAGTCTGATTCCACTTTTTGTCACCCAACATGATTGGGGTTTTGTGCTGATGGATTGTAAGCCTGGCTCAGGCCAGCTGACCAGGGTCTTCTCCATCTGTAATACATTCACCACATAGTTTTCAGACATCCCATTGCCAGCACAAAGGAAACTATAAGGTATATTATCATTTATCTTTTTATACATCACTCTAAATCTAATGACTGATTTCATATTTTCCATTTGATTAAGTGATACTCATATTACTCTTGCTCTAAAGCTTCTTTGCTCATTTCAGAGATTTAAAAAATTCTTGGCTGAGTGACAGGCAAGGAAGAGCAATATTAAAACAAAGTCAGTGCCAAACATCCCAAAGCGGTGTCAGGAATTCCCAAAGCTGGCAACTACAGAGCTGATGCAAAGCTGGCAGCTGAGTCTATGGAAAAGGGGCTCTCACTAGCAAGGGTCAACCAAAGCTGCTGTGATATCCAGTAAGGCTGTGTGGGGAGAGATCATGGTGTCTCCACACAGTTGTAGCATTGAGTTTATAATACATGCTTAGTCAGTGAGTTAAGAATAAGTGTGATTTGTACAACTGCAGTTTTGATTGAAAAAGATGTTGGGATGATTGTTATGTATTGAATTATTGAAGGATTTTCCCGTTACACTGATCTGCTAAAAATAGCCTAAAGCCTTCTGATTTTTAGGGTGGAGCAGTCAAAGTATCAAACATTTCAGAGCCATCTGTTGTGCATTTGGATTCCCATGGCTTATTTCAGACATCTGCACTAAAATAGGATGAATGACGCCAGACGGACACCTATTTCTTTCCACTGGCTAGGATAGCCCTAGGCAGCTTGTGGAAATGCAAGGGTCTGTGCTGTAGATACACCTTTGCTCTGGGGCATCACAAACTAGTTCTGCTTTCATAGGATAATTAAAAATCACTGATATGGCTAAGAATATTTCCACTGTTCCAATGAAGATTAAATGTGACCCTACAAAGCTCCTACAAGGTATTGAAATTATTTGCCCCCATATCAAGACTGTTGTTTTCACTGTTTTCACCATGATTGCATCCAAACCCAAAGATATTACTCCAAGCCAGGGTCCACAAGTCACAACAGAGCAACACTGGTGAAGCGGAACTGCCCTGTTTGGAATTCCTTTTCTTCCAAAACTGTAAAACTCTGCCGCTTTCTCCACAATGAAACTGAATTTGAAATGCTTTACAAGTTTTAACAGTGCTTTGATATTTGGCCAGGAAAACAGGTTCGTTTTTTTTGAGCAGAAATGCAAACCTGTCATGTGCAATTTATATGAAACTAACATGCCTTATTGAAATGATACTATTATGCAGGAGATAACCAAAAGCAGAGCCCTCACTAATCTTAGAAACACAGGTCTGGAAGCAATCTCCAGGGCAGTGGACACCTCATCCACATTCTAGGTACTGAAACTCCCAGCCTCGTGCAGAAATTCTGGGAGCTGCTTTTATGAAGATCATTATCCTTCTTAACCTCTATGCAAAATTCATAGTGCCGAGAGCCAGGATTCACTTTACATCAGTCATGGTAATAGTCTGACACTCCTGAAGTCCTTATTATTCCATACAGCTAAGAAATATATATTCCTTTTATACCTGATCTTTTTCAATTTTAAGAATTGCATAAGATTTCATATGAATAATATTCCCCCTGGATAAAACTGAAAGGAAAGAAATCTCAGTGCTTTCACACAGTAAGATACCATATGCTTCTATTTAAGAAATTCACGATAATGGAACCCAAAACACTTTGATCAGATGTTTAATGTGACTTTAAGAGTTTTGCGTTAGTATTCCAGATCAGCCTCACAAAAGTCGTCAGCTCCAAAATTACTTCTCAGGTCTTTCTCATGGCGAACAAGAAAGAAAGAAACAGTATTTCATTCTCTGAGAATAATAAAAACAGACTTCCCCACAAATTTCATGAGTTTGTTACAATCACAGAAGAAAGCCCTGACATGTACTCAGACTGTACACAGTTATAAACAGCAGATTTGTGTCAGACCGAATGAAATGGCTCTTACTCTGAATCATCTAATTACAGAGCATTTAAGTCTTTTTCTATATATGTAAATGGGACTTTATTATCCCAGCATAGTAAGATTGCAAAGTGAATACCCCATAAAAGGAAGATTGAGTAGAAATTTAAAATGGCAGGAAAAAAAGATTAGGAACCACAAATACAATTCCATGCATACTAAAATAAGGGTCTATGCCTGACTGCAGAGGCACCACATGACCTTGCAGGGTTTTCTTCAACCATGGTGGGAGGTAGCCTGGAAATGGAACAAAACCTGGTACTTCTCTAGGCTAGGTCAGGACACTAAACTCAGGATTAACTCAGAAAGCTGAAACTGGACTCAGTCAGAGGCGGGAAGGTGAGGCAGGCCCCCGTGAAGGAGCTGAATGAGGAGTGAAGCAGCTTCAGAGAACAATGGGCTGAGACAGCTGCAACAAGCAGACAAGGTAAGGTCACACTGGCAGGACTGACACTGTTTTGTGGCAAAAGCAGGGAAGAAGAACCGTATTAAGAAGACATCATCCATAGGCGAAGACCCAGCAGGAACTCATTTTGTGTGAGGGACTCCCCCTCGAGCATCACCAGATAAGGTGTTGCCCTTGGGCTGCCATATAGAATCATAGAGTAGTAGAATGGTTTGGGTTGGAAGGGACCTCTCTCTCACGGGCAGCAATACCTTTCCCTAGACCAGGTTGCTCAAAGCCCCATGAAAACTAGGTTTGAACATTGTCAGGGCTGGGGCATCCATGGTATCTCTGTGCACTCTGGCAGGAAGGAATAGTGTTTCCATAGGAAAAGCACAGATTTTCTTTTCTTTAAATATTCCATGGTCAGTTCTTCATAGTCATCTCTGGTGGGCACAGAGGTCACAGAGGGCTTTCCTTTGTGAATCACGGGCTGGGTTGGGTAGATGAGATTGGTCAATGGCTGTTCTTACCTGGGCAGGGATGGGGAGGGATCCAGGAGAGAGCACCAGAAACTGAGAGTGTAGGGGATCTGCTGCATTTCGAAATGTTGGTTTCTACAGATTTTCCTGTTAATATGGAAGTATTTGACTGCAGGTCTGCATTATGGCAGAGCTGTTTGCTGTTCTCTAGGTTTTATAAGGAAATGAGAAACACAACAGTGACAAAATCCATTACTTGTAACCCAAAATAAAGAGAGGAAAAAAAAAAAAAAAAGGCAAAAAGCTAACAAGACTGCAAAATACCAAAAAGTATTCCAGAGCAAGTCATGGCACACATCCCTTGTAACTTTGTTGATCTCAAATCTACTGACAAGACACATATATGCCCCTAAAATACTTACTAATAAATGCAAGATTTGTATGTGTTCATGGCTTTCCCTATATATATAAAAATATTCAAAACTGCAGTGTAACATGGAAGCTGGCAACGTCCCTTTTAATTTTGGTAGAAACCATTCATTTGTCTCTATTATTATTGAAAAAAAATTCTTTTTTTCAGTAAACAATATGAATTCTGGCTTTATCATTCTTCATTATCTGAAATTCAAAAATACTTCACAAAACATATTCAAATTACTGAAATCCCACATTCTCAAAACATTAATATTTGGATTTCATATATTTTTGCTGTAGTTGTCCAGAAAATTAGAGGTTAAAATCACACATTTGTGCCCTACTCTGGGACAAATAAACTTTTTAAAGGAAAAAAAGCAGTTAATATAATTTATTCCCTCTACCCAGTTAAGGAAAAGCTAAATTAAATTCATTTTCTAGATGAGGTACAGTGAAAAGCAAATGCCACATGGTTTTTCCTAGGGTTTGTTAACCTATATTAAGCAATAATTGAAATCAGATGACTTTTAGGTTATTCAGGCCATGTTATTTTAAAAGCATGTGGATATGAGTACATTTTAATTCTCCAAAGATATAAGCAATCCTGCCCTTTCACCTATGCATGATGTGGATGATGAGGATGGAATAGGTACTCTTTAGATTACAATGGAAATGAGATATCCAGCTCCTTCAAATTTCACCTCCAGTACCATTTTCCACCACAAATACAGGCATCTTTGACTTGAGCACAGGTCCTATGAGGAGAGACTGAGGGAGCTGGGGTTGTTTATCCTGGAGATGAGGAGGCTCAGGGGAGACCTTATGACTCTCTATAAGTACCTGAAAGGAGGTTGTAGCCAGGTGGGGGTTGGTCTCTTCTCCCTGGAACCAGCAGCAGGACAAAAGGGCACGGTCTTCAGCTGTGCCAGAGAAGGTTTAGGTTGGATATAAGGAAGAAATTTTACAGAGAGAGTAATAAGACATTGGAATGGGCTGCCCAGGGAGGTGGTGGATTCACCGTCCCCGGAGGTTTTTAAGATGAGACTGGATGTGGCACTTAGTGCCATGGTCTAGTAACCATGGCAGTGTTGGATTAAGGGTTGGACTTGATGGTCTCCGAGATCTTTTCCAACCCAGTTGAATCTATGATTCTATGACCTTCAGCCATAGGGGCTGAGGCCTCTTGGCTTGTTCAGCCTGGTGAAGAGGGGACTGAAGGGAGATTTCACTGTGGTCTACAATTTCCTCACGAGGGAAGCAGAGGGTCAGACACTGATGTCTCCTCTGTGGTGACCAGTGACAGGACATGAGAGAATGGCCTGAAGTGAGGGAATGGCCTGAAGTTGTGTCAGAGGAGGTTTAGGTTGGGTATTAGGAAAGGTTCTTCACTCAGAGGATGGTTGGGCACTGGAACAGTCTCCCCAGAGAAGTGGTCACAGCACCAGGCCTGGCACTTGGACAATACTCTCAGGCAGATGGTGTGACTCTTGAGGATGGTCCTGTGCAGGGCTAAGAGTTGGACTAAATAGTCCTTATAGGTCCCTTCCAACTCAGGATATTCCGTGATTCTGAGCTGCTAATGTGATACTCATAAGCCTGCAGAAGCCAAAAAACTCTCTCCAGCTGCTACAGCATCTAATACTCATATATCAAAATATAACAGATCAGACCAGACTAGGTTTATTCCAATTATTTCTGTCTTTCCTGTTTAATTTGCGCATTTGGCACTCTCTCAGTATTGCCCACTTTGCAGCTACTTCGTAGATACTTTGTGCAGGAAAAATTATCCAAGCTGTGTGTATTAGAGAACTGAGGTGCCTGCATTGGAAATGCCTGTACCTTTGCCAAGACAAATAACCTGATCAGATGTAATCATGAGGAAATTTCTAATGTCATATTTACTGTGAAATACACATTTGGGTTCCACGAAACACTGAATGCCTTCCTATAGAAGCCTCAGGGAACAAATAGAAAATGTTGAGGTTATTTCAGTCTGTAAATGACTGCAGCTTCATGAAGGCAAACTCACTCTTTTCCTTTGTGCTGGCTGCAGAATTGCTTCCAAATCTGCCTAGAATCTAATAAATTATTCACATCACCTTTTTCTTTTAATAGGTGAATATTCATGATGATAGTTTGCAATTATAATTTGTAGGATGCTAAATTTCTGGCAAAATTTGCACAGAAATAACCAGTTTCTTTTAATTTTAATGATCATACATCTTCAAGGCACTTGTTGAAGCTGCCTATAGGAATTCAGAGGAGGATTGCCAATTAGTGGAACTCAAAGTATGCAAAGAGTATTGCTAATAAAGACACAGGTGAAAGCTTTGATGAGAGAGTGAGGAAAGGTTAGAGAGGAAGTCCCTCTTGAATTCCTCATTTCTTTTTATCTCTTCTTTAAGGTGTCTACAAAAACTGATGCAAGTGAAGTTTGGAAGGCAGAGCCACATCTCTGGCCTTCCCATGTTTCACTCTGGCACTCTCAGCTGTGCAAGCTCTGCCCCGTTTGGCAAAATGAAGCGCAAGCTGTTTTCTCCTCTGGGAATAAAGCACAAGGGTGAACACCAGGATTGCAATAGCTGCACACCAGGCATGAAATTTCTCCTTGGTATCACAGCTAATTTGTGTAGAGGGAGAATCTGTTCAAAATGCAATTCTGCCCATCTCTGTTCATCAGAGTATTGACAATGTCATTTGGGTGGCTCTGCCCTGTGCAGGTGAGGTCTTCAGTGGCTCTGCAGGTGACCTACAGCTTCCTTGAGGCTCTGCTGCTATACTGTTAAAGTTTGTGGAGATCCACAACACTGACTGTGACCTTCTGGTGCAACTGTCCTGAAGAACCTCACCTATTCCCATCTCATTCCTATATACAGACTTATTTAAGTGTAATTAATTGCATTTATTATACTGGAAACTTTCTCGTTAAAAGATCAAAACAATACTATGGTAAAACAAGCACAAGTGCTTTTATTTCAGGCTGATTTTTAAATATCAAAACTTCTTTTACAGAGATGAAGCATCACAGGGATTTTCATGTCACCGACTTTCCGAAGGGTAGATACCGAGATTTTATTAGTATTTTGACATCATAAAACATCCAAGTGGCATTAAAACACCCATGAAACTTAAACACAGGTAGTGAGAGAGTTTTCTTCCATTTATCAAGTATTGTACTTTCAAGTATGTCAGGGCTCTTGCAGGATCCAGATGGCTTGTACTCAAAAATCAGGTTCAAACACAAACCTGCTGTTTTCTTTCCCCTTCTTTCCCTCCCCCTCCTTTCTCCCTCTATTTCCTTCCAAATCACTAATACTCTAAATAGGATATAAACTCCAGGACTATAAGTGAGGGTTCACTTCAGGGTTTGCCAGGGAATTAAGCTATTTTGTCTCCTGGCAATAGAGTGACAATCCAGCCAATTTTTACAAAAATTTGTTCCACTGCTGTGGACTGACTCTGTCTCTGTCCCTTTGAACCAGCTCTGCTGCTCTCACAGCCTGTCCAACCCAGACAACAGCCAGAGGAGAGGGAAAGGGAAAGGGAGAGGGAGAGGGAGAGGGAGGGGAAGGAGAGAATCATGTAATTAACTTCCAGTAACATGGAGAGGTACTGGTGGCCTGGGAAGTTCGAAAGCTGAAGAAAGACAACACGCCACCACAAAGGCAGCTTTCAGGAGCCCATGACCATCTGTGCTCCAGATTCACACTAAAAGACTTAGTATTTTCAAGAGAAATTCCTGGATGTGCCCTGGAAATGGAAAACAAATTAGTGTCCTTCAGCAAGCAGGTAGGACTGGGTTAGGTCAGGATTGCTTGTGACTGGTAAAGGAAACCGAGGCAGCTGTGCATGAACGATTTTCAGGGCAGAAATTAGCAGGGTACAGACAAAGTACTAAAAAGAGGCTTTGCAACTCCTTATCTCCCATTTCTTTTTTCTTGACTATTTAATACTTTTCTGGAATCCTACACTGACAGCGCATCGAACTATTCTGCTGTTAACTATTTGTTTACTGGACAAATGTATTGACTTAACACGTCCCAAGTCAAACTATGGCCTGCTCGGAGGAAAAAAAGATCCTGCAGGTCTCTTTAGATCTATTGAAGAAAATAGAAACGTGCAACTACATTCTAGCAAGGATATTTCTGATGAGGTTCATTTCCCCATGTACAATTAACAGAATTATAATAAAAAGGAGTGGCTTTCTGCAGCTCCATAAATCACAGCTCTTCAAGTTAATTCTGATTCAGCAGGAAGATTCTTTCCTTAATCAAGATGATCACCATTTCATTCAGTGCATGGGAGCTGTAGTGCTGAGTGTCCCCGATTTTTCATGGCTATAAAATATGTATGTGTAATGGTTTGTACCTTTTCACAGAATATTTATAGAGTGAGACTGCCAGCTCAGCCATAGACAGATATTTTCTGAGGCTATGAAATGGTCGAACCAAAAAGCAGGCACCTAAGCCTCCCAATCCAATTTGTAATTGAAAAAAATTAGACATATAATTAACCTAGATAAGTCTGGAAAGCACGTCTTGCAGCAAGAGGGAAAAGATACCCCTTCTCCTCAATTTATTCAAAGGTTAAAAGATGCTTTGTTCACAGGTGCCTTGTTCACAGCCCGTACAAGAAAGGTATTTTGGATTCTAGGTGGTTCCTTCCCCCACAAAAAGACATAATGAGAATCAGATCCAGCTGGAAGCTGATGCTAAATAATTTCACATTAAAAATAAGATAAAGCATAGAATGGTGACAGGAAAGGTGAGTCATGGAAAAACATGTGTAGGGTTGTGTGGGTTGTATATTACCACAGATTTTTAAATCCTGGCCAGATATTCTTCTGAAAGGACTGCTATAGCTGCAACAGAATTTCCCACTCCATGAAGAAATTACTATGTGGAATTTGGAGGTCTGTGCTATACAAGAAGTGAGTTAGGTAGAGGTGACTGCCTACGTCCACTTGAAAAATCAAGAAATTCTTTCTCTCTGACCCTCTCCCTGAGCATTGTGGAAAGAAGAAGTCGATAAAACCTCCACTGAAGCTATAACAGAAAAAGATCAAACAACAGCCAAAGCAAACAGCAGCTGGCTCAACACATATGAATTTCAGGTAATGGTCATAAACAACGGGCTGGAACTGTGGATGCTAATAAAGTGAGATCAAACGTCAAATCTTGCTTTTTAACAACATGGTTTGGTTCAAAACAACAAATAAAATGAAAGCATGGGTCACAAAAAAAAAACCCCAAACATTTTATTCTATGAGTAATGCAGACAACTGCTCCCCACCCCAGCAGTCCCTCTGTTCCCAGCAAGTACAGGAGTGGTGTCTCCAAACAAATGGACAATGAAAAGGCACCTGGGAGACTGAAATTACTGCTGATCCTGCTGATCAAACTCCCTGCTTCATGGTATTCCTCAGCCTGTTGATTTGCACCCACCTGCCATCTCTTCTCTGAGAAACACATCGTAAAGTGCTTAAAGCAAAACCATCTTTCTATTCCTTTTTTTTCGGGTGGTGGGTCACGTGAAGAGTTTCTGGTCTTGGCTTTGACACTTTGAATCTACAGAAGCAGTTGCAGCAGTAATAGACAATAATTCATCCTTAATCACTATCGCGTGCAGAGCCCCTGGAAATAAACAGAACTCACATTGGTATCCAAGCACTGATGTTTAGGGAAGAGATTCGGCATTTACACAGATATTAAGGATATTAATTCATAGCAGGTCAAAACCCAGAGAAGGTTGCTCTTGGTGAGGTCATTGCTGGAGCTGGTTTCTTTCCCATCTGCTTGTGTGAGATTTCAGATGCAGCTGTACAGACACACCAGGGGTATGATGTTGAGCCACATGGATGTGGATACTGATCCAGACTCTCAGCTCCTGTGAGAAGCATTAGCCCTCCCACATCTGTAAGTAATAATCAGATTTCATGCTTATCACAAGAAAAATCCCATCATTGTCCTAATAGACTATGAACAATTTATCCCATTATTTATTTCTTTGTTTGTCAGTGCAATAATCTGAACACAGATGGCCAGGAAATATTTTTTCCATCACGTGACCTTTGGAGTCTATTGTCCTCTCACTTTCTGCACATGGAGCAAGTTCATTTGTAAAAAGGTAGAGGAAAAAAAAATTAGAATAGCCAAGAAATTTGTATTAAATATGTTTACTTGAGCTAGGGAAATGCACCTCTGAGTCCAAACCATCTTGAAACTGGCTATTTCCAAGGCAGAGAAATCTCTGGCTGATCTAAAGATTATTTAGCTGATTAAAGAAAGTGTAAAAGAACTCATAGGAGAAACTAAGTCACACCATGGAGCTGCAGTGCCTCGAGTATGCAGGAGGTAGGCTGAGGTCTGGGTTAGGATCCAAGCCTGAATCCTCTGTCTACCATTTTTGTCCTGTCTCTGCTACACAATGGCAGAGAATTGAAACTCAGAGACAAAGACAGATGGAGGCAAAAAAATCTCTTCTTCAGCTCCCCACACTCTAACAAGGATTGTGGTTCCCAAATTGTGATGGGGAAATGATGGAATAGTCACACAACATCTGTACAGTAACCATTCAGCACTGAAAATTATCTGAAACTGGCAATGGCTACTGAGTGACCAAGTTAAAAGGCAAAATTGAAGAGGCAATTTCAAATTCAAAAAATAAATTAATACAAATGTACTAATTACATAGTTTCAGGATATTGCATCAATATTAATCAAACTTCATTGGATTTTAAGACTGTAAATAATGTGCTCTTTATCTCAAAAATTGAAAACCTGCCAGGCTCACAATGATGAGAGAGAAGGAAAGAGGTTCTAAAACATGCTAGAATATGACAGTGCTTGGACTATCATTTTAAACTGGTGTTGTATGTTTGAGTGGAACTAAACTGTGTTATAAACCATGGTATGAAACCATGAAAACCTGGATAGGAGCCCAAACTGGGATATGTCACACCATGAGAACAGTGGTGTACAGTTGATGCTCCAGAGGTTTATGTACTTTAAAAGGACAGCTCAGACTTTTCCTCCCTAGAGTAAGGAAAACAAAAATATATTTTTTTAAAAAGATTTGTGGTTATGTTTTTTTCTTGTTGAAAATAGATCTTAAAATCTCTTTTTTTGGTGATCAAATCCAAATGTTGTCACCAATATTGGTTTAATCCACAACTTTTTTTAGAGAAAAGCCTCAGTTTTGGAAAAGGGGTGAATTGAACATTGAGTAGTTTAAATTTTCGACCAGGACAAGGCACAAATACTTCATGCAAGGTCAAGCAGCAACACAGAGGTAAAGTGAGGAGACAGAACTCCTGTCTGCCTGCTCTGTGTGCAGCCCCACCACAATACCACACTTCTTTCCATTTCCTATTTGCAGAAGCAGAACAAAACAAATTTGCACAGAGCTGTTCAAATCAAAAGGTAATGATTACCTGCAATGAGCAAATAGAAAAAAGAGACATTTCTAAGGAGATCTGTCTGTCTCTCATATATGCTTCTGGGCTGTTGGTGAAATGGGTTTTTTTAGGTTCTTTTTTCTTTCTGATAAATTTGACTCATCTTTTTCTTATTGGCAGAGCACAAAAGAGGTAAGTTTTGTTAATTTGCTGAGAATTTAGTTCTCTTTGCAATTTTTTGTGACTAACCAATGTAATGAAGTTGCCTAGAAATAATTTCTGGGAAAATACATCACGCTTTTGTCACTTCTCCCTTGCAATATTCACCTCTCCCTCAGCTCTTCATGCACATAATGGTGCTATTACATGCTGAGAGGTTAAAAAATAGCTGCATAGAAGAAATGAACTTGACTGGCAGATTCTATGAAGGTCAGAGAGGGAGAGTGACTTCACACAATTTCACGCGGCACTCAGGGAAAATATCTTATCCTACTGGATTTTGACAGGGTCCACATCCAAATCCCTTCTTCTGAATCCTATGAAAACTGGGAGAAGGTTGGATGTAGATATAATCTCTACAAGTGACCTTTTCTGCCTCCCTGCCTTGGTTTCAGACATTAACAGCTCCATATTTAGAAAATATGCAGAGATGAGTTCGTAGCACATTGGAAATCTGCTCCTGAAACCTACTTTTTAATGCTGGAGTCTGACTTGCTGCTACCAAGGAACAGAGTGAAGGCAATTCCACCAGCCCGAAAGAGCAAGGTATAAAAGGCTAGAGCCTCTCTACGCTCAATTAGAAGAGCTTCTGTGGTCAAACCACCATTAAAAAGGGAAAGACAGAGGAAAAAGCCAGGACTCAGTGTGCAGCATCCTGCATCAGACCTGAGAGATGGACCGGCCTGACTCTCAGCTGCTGCTGCTGCAGGCAGCAAACAGCTCTAAGATTAAAGGCACAGTACTGAAAAACAAAAAAAAAAGGGAGAGGAAAAAGAAACAGCAACCCAAAAAAAACCACAAAGCAAAACAAACAAACAAAAAAACCCACACACAAAACCCCCAAAACCAAAACCCATTCAATACATTAAATCCTTGAGTTCAGCACTGCATATATATCAACTGTATTTATTTGTTGTTTTCTTGAATTTATAACTTCAATATTCACTGCCAATGGCAGTGTACTTGGGCTTTTTTCTATTTTTTTTTCCTATTTACTCCTCACAACTGTCTATGGTGACTAATACACACTACAGGGATATGTGAATTATTAAAAGCTGTCTTTTCAAGAAGACAGAGGTGCTGTAAAACACCCGAAAGGGTTGATGTTACAACTGACATTGTTTCAACCATGCATTCAGTTTGAGTATTTATCAAGATTTTTTCATATATGTCATCAGAACTAATTTTTTTCCCAAAATAATTAGCAATTGATAGGCTTTCTAACCATGTGGCTGTTTGCCATAGCTGACAATATTTCTGATATTATATATGTAAAATATTTCTATTTGCCATTGGTGACAATATTTCTCAGCAAGGAGTTTGCAAAAAGGCTAAAAGGAATTTGCAACACTTGTACAAGGACCTCAAATTCAGGCTCTTGAACTTCTATGACTCCCTGGATTTCAGCCAGTCTGAAAAAGGCCCTAAATACCCAAATACTGATTAAAAAATTCTATAGCTTGGGATACCAGCATATATGTTCCTGATCTAAATTCATAGAACCATTCATGATTGAAATTAAGAATATACTTATGTATTTACACACTGGGAATCCTGAGGGCTGATAATTTTAATTCCTCCTGCTCATATGGATGTTCACATTGTCTTAAAGGGAAGAACATGTAAGAAGCAGATCTCAAGACTATGACCTTAACGTTGATGATTTTAGATTTTCTTTCCAAAGTAGATTGATGGCAGAGTATTTTAATTGGCATATTTTTCATTCGAAGGGGAAAACAAAGGGGTTTTGTAATTTCTTGTTCTTGTCAGTCCTGTTCAGAGGGTTTATTTTTTCCCCCTGAACACAGAATTTTCTGATCACCAATGACATGCCTCATCAGCTGCAGAGATGAAAAAGAATTTCCTACACAGACAATTCAGAATCACCTGTTAGAGTCAGGCCAGGTATCTTTTCACTGTTCTTTACAGTGATGGCTAAAGCTGGGGGGTTTTAGGATACAAAGCCTCATTTTTTGCCTGTTATCAATGCTTTGCATTTGCTTTGCCTTGTTATCAATGTTTGAAAAAGTTGTGTTCGACTTCAGTGAGAGAAGGAGATGTAAATACAGATTCTTCATCTGAAATGTCCCTTCCAAAATCCTTTTTGTCACCCAGTGACCTCTGTCATCACCACCATCTTCTTCTGCTGCCTCCTGCTCCTTCTACATACTAAGCTGCACTGAAAGTTGCCCTGCCAGCAACCACATACTGTAGCTACAGACTTGTGCTGATTTAATTTGAGAACAAATTCATTTTAAAAAAGATTGATCAGATGAAAAAATAAATTTTATGAGGAAGCAGGATGCAGTTTGCAGTATAGCACTCAATTGCTACAATGCAGGAAAGTGGCCATATGTTGATGAGTGTAATATTTTGTCCTTTATTTTAATTCTGATTGGCTCAAGATGGTTAGAAACCTTTTACAAATGACTTGAAAGAATGAGTCTGATATTAGGAACGTAAATGCTGCCCACTTCACTAGTAAGAGTGATCCTACTGGTTAACTCCATCAGTTTAGACTGAAAATCTGTTGAAGAATATTGGACAGATTCTAACAAAAGTCAGCCAGGTGGGATAAAATCAGATTTACAGCAGTATAAATCAGGAGGATATGACCCACATGGCATGAATAAAAAAAAGCATAAAACCACGATATCTACCATATGCTTTCAAATCCCTAGGAGGATGACTCCTTTCCTCTCATAAAAATGAGAAAACATGTTTCAGTCCCATACAGAGAAACCTGCACTATCAAAATTATCATAATGGAAATTCATAGCAACACGAACCGTTTTCAAGCTTGAAGCAAAGTTTTTGGCTTGGACATGATCTGATCCCCACTGCAGGCAGCACACTGACATTTACTAAGGGATTAGCACATCCTTCAGCATCACATCCCATACACTGCAGCAGCACAACCTCTGGCCCCCCACAGACAGCTGTTATTTGATATGGATGTGACTTGCACAACCGCTGCAGCTGTGCTGGCCCTTGGTGAGCTGACACCTTTGTTAATGGCTGTCAGAGGAGAAAGCTACTCTGTAACTCGGACATGAGGGGAGAGGGAATCTCAGCACATGCTACAACCCTGATAATAAGTCTAGAATTTCTTAGTTCAATCCCTTTTTGAGCTCGTTGTGAACTGAATCCAGCAGCTCATAGCTGGGGCTCTCTTTCTCATACTCCCCTGTATCCAAGACATCGGACGGGCATTTTAGCTTCTGCCCAGAACTTGCTCCTGAGCTGACCCCACTGAGAGGTGAGTGGTGACTGCATGGCTTTCATTGTAACCACAAGTTCCCAAATTGCTAAAAACAACAACCCAAACTCTACAGACCCAGAGTGCTCCACAGGGAAGCACAGCTGGGTATCTGTCTGCAGGTACAGACCAGGCTGGGAATTGGAAGATAAGCTGGAAGATATTGGAAGATATTCTGTGAATATGCTGAGTTGGAAGGGACACACAAGGATTATCGAAACCAACTCTTAGCCCTGCACAGGACCATCCCCAAGAGTCACACCATGTGCCTGAGAGGATCATCCAAATGCTGCTTGAGCTCTGTCAGCCTTGGTGTGTGACCACTGCCCTGGGTACCCTGTTCCAGTGCCCAACCACCTTCTGGGTGAAGAACCTTTTTCTACTATCCAACCTAACCACCCCCACCCCCCCTTCCCTCCCCGATACAGCTTCAGGCCATTCCCTCACGTCCTGTCACTAGGATTAGGCCAGTCCTCCGGCAGGGTGTCAAACAGCTGATTGAGACAAAAGGAGGGGATGAGACTGGTATTTGGTGAACAGATACCAAAGTTGCTTCCACCTCAGGGCTAGAGTAGCCCAGAGGTTGCCATCAGCAATCAATATGGATAAATCAGTGCTCTGGGAACAAAGAATTTCTCTTGCAGCCTGAAGTCATTCGTATGTCCCTTTACCTGTGCTGGAACACAACCAAAGGGCAGGACCGAGATGTATTAAAGAGCTGAAAGTCTTTTTATTGATGAAAGTTGAATTCACAGTCCAATTTCTCATTTGATAAATCTATAGCTGTCAGCTACAGGCACTTCAGGGCAGATTTGTTGTGCAAGAGCACAATTTGCTGTACTCACAACTCTGATCTTGGAAGATATAAACACAAAGAATCGATTTCTCACTCCTTTGTTTGAAATGTGGCTGCCTGCAAATGCTGGTTGTGAACTCATTTTCCATGAGATCCATATTGTCATCCTTCCCCTCTACTATGTAAAAGAAAAGTATCCAAAATGCAGCAAAGAGAAAACTGGTCATATAGTAAAGGTGGGATGTACAATGCATGGTGATGGCACATGGGCAGTTATTCTTACATTGGAGTATAACCTAAAATCTGAGGTTTGTAATAAACTGGAAAGGACAAACAGATAGACAGCCTGCATCTGGATGAGACAGTCTTCCTACTCATTCACTTCCTACAAAACCACATCTTTAGTTGGTCTAAATCTGCACAGCCCAATTGACTCTTACAGTGTAGCAGGTAATTATTCATCCCTACCATGGAGGAGCAAGTTCATCTGTAGCCTGAAGAACTGGATTTATCCTTTTGACCTCTGCAGAAATTGCTAAAGCAACGGGCTTAATGAAGAAAGGGAAAGTTTAGGCACAAAGCATTGAATTAAGTGTGTGGAAAAGACCTGCAGCATCATGTAGTCCTCCCACCAAGACAGGGATAGGTACCAAAAGCAATTAGTTAACATTCATGTGACAATTCATTCTGAGGCAGAGAGCAAACAGCAGAGTGCAGACTAAGGGGCTGAACAGCTCATAGCCACCAGCAAAGGGTTTAGATCTGGTGGGTCTTGAAAAATCCTTTAGATGCCCTGGAACACACACCTTCAGGCCTGGGATTCTGGAGACTGTGCTACAGGCACAAGAGAGGGGCTCCTGAAAAGGCAGATATGGAAGCCCAGTCTTCATTTTCTCGTTGGGATCAGGGCTCCCACTGGTGACTAAAGCTACCGAAGGCAGTTTCACTGGTGGAACAAATTCAGGAATCATCCCCCCAGTGAGCAGCTTTAAATTAACCTGATTATTTCATCCCAGGTCTTTGACAAATGAGTCTGATTTATTTAGCTCATTTGAAACAAGTTCATTTTAATGAAGTTATTTAAATAACTCCATGATGCCATTAGCCAGATTACATGGTGTCCGAGGGGCATAATGCATGATCTCATTTCCAACTTAAACCCCTTCCATTTCTTTCATCCTCTAACTTAAGTAGCAGGAGATCAGAACATATATTCTTCCATTTCTCTCTAGATGGCAAAAAGTCGTTTGACAGCTGCCAGGTATTATCAGCTCATTTAGACACTCTTTCTCTAGCCTAGGAAATCAGATTAGAACATGAAACATATTTCTGCCAAATCACATGGAAATACAGCCCTGTTTGAGGTACAGAAACATATCACTGCCACTTTTAGAAATGGACAGTGTTATCCTGGCCACTGCCCCGTAAATCGCCAAATTTCGTGCTTTAATTGCTTCTGGAGATTTTTCTCACCAGATTTTGCACATCTGTAATAGGAAAAAACAAATGAGTTGTGGTTTGGGTTTCAAGTCCTACCCTGCAATAGATTTTCCAAGAAACCAACTTCTCTCGGTCATACTCGACCTCTCCATATCAGTGCATTGGCACGTGGAAACAGAATTCCCCTCCATAGAGCACCCGGCATGTCTGAGCCTTGCTCTGAACAGATGAGAGAGCCCAAGACAAGGGACATGGGCATTTTAAATCACCACTAAAACTGTGTCCTAGCACTGGGTATAATCTTGCACCAAGACCCATCGATTCTCTGTGACTTCAGGTGGAATTGCAATCAGCAAGAAAAATGTTTCTGAAGAACTTGGCCAGGCAGGACTGGACTGGCATTACTGATGCTATTTATGAAGTGTTGAGTTTGTAACCTACTATCTGAGTATCAGATGGATCCCTCTGATCCTTCTGAGGTAAATGTAAACATTTCTCAAGATGTTGGAGGATAACCTTGTCTCCCTAAGTTGGCCTCTGTCTCTTCCTGAGTGTGAGGCATCCAAAGGAAATGTTAGGCACCTACATGTTAGGACCCATCCATCTGGACATCACCTCAGAACAGAACCCTGATGGACTATTTCCTTATTAAAAGGGAAGAACCAGTGTTCACTTTTTTTTTGCATGATAGCTTCTGGCACAGTCCCTTCCCTGGGATTTGGCAGGCCTCTGTCCAGGCTCCTCCTCAGTGTGGAGCATGTGTCCATGGGCATATTCTCCTCAGGGGTGAAGCCATGTAAAGAGATATCTAAGGTAGTCTCCCTGCAAACACTTTTGCTCACATTCTGCAGTTCTCTTTTCTGGCTTTGTAACAGCTTTATGGGTTTGTGCTGGAAACTGGGTCACCGAAAAGATCCAGGACAAAGCAGAAAAACAGCAAAAATTACCTATTTTTCTTAACCCAGATCATTTCAGTCACGTAGCATTCTGTCAGGATGGTAAAGGCAGGGGGATCTGCTCCCTCTCCTCTTACACTGAGCCTGACACAAACCCAGGGTAGGAGGCCTGATGCTCAGCTGGGCAGGACAAAACAGGGGTCTCACATCCAGCTCCCTGGAATATGAAGGACTTTTACATTGCATCCTCACAGGAGAAATCTGATTGTAGTGACAGAAATTCTTGTCTGGCTCTAAGTATGCTGGCTGCAGGAATAGGGTCTTTTTCTTGGTGCTTCTGGTCTTCGGCTCCAGCACTTTCAGCCACTCTTTAAGAATGTGGGTGGAGGGCTCCAGGGACCTCTCAAGCAAAGCAAGAAGAGTTTAAGCACCTCTTGAACAGCAATTCCAGAAAGCAGATGAGATCTATCACTGACTTTTCAACAGCTTTTTAGACCTTTACATTTAGAGATCAAATAGGCTGATCCCACCCTTCATTAGTTCCACCAAATATTCTTTTTTTTTTTTCCATATAAAAGGGTTTAAGTTGGATGTTGGGCTTTTTGTTCCATAGAAAGAAACCACTGAGAGAAATCTTTAGTCACACTGTATATTGCAAGAAAAACAATCAATAATGGATCACATTAACAAACATGAGAGATAAAAAGAAATATTTAAAACTAGGGCAGGAGTGACCATCAGAGATTGGTTAGGTTTTGTCTCTGGTGTATGTATTGACAGAAACTTCATGCTGCTGTGAAAGGGAGACTGCAAGACCAGCATGGGCCCAAAAGGTATGTTTTGTAAACATAAGAAAACCTTACACTGTGGGGAATAATGCCACAAATAGCTTTTCTTTCGATGGAAAGATTTGAGTTTAGAGATGCATTCTGCCTGCCAGCTCTGTGATAATCCAAAGACAAAAATAAAACTGGACGACCTGCTTAGACAGTCGAAGTTGGAAGCAGAACAACAAAGAGGAGAAGAATTTCATGTCCTAGTAAAACAAATTTAGGAACAAACCAGAATGAAAATTTAAAGTAGATGCTGCTTGCTCACATCCTCTCGGAGTTGAAAAAGCCGATTCACAGCTCCTGGATATATCACAGCACCATCTGCCAGCAGAGAGTAGAATTACATGATAAATGGTACATTTTGCCGGAAGAAACATTTTGTCCCCTTTAAATGCACAGGAGGTCTGTCATTGCTTTCATGGTAGCCAGCATTTGGCAAACACTGCCAAAAAGCTGAACCTACATAAAAGCTGAATCAACATGCAGCTCCAAAACAGGACATGTTTTTTCACTGTGAAATATATCACTGTCCTCCCAAACCTCAAGACTATGATCATACAGCTCCAATTACTGGGATTTTATGGATGACATAGGCCAAGGAAGCAGCTCTTGGCCCTCATGTTGTCCCTCCCTCCCCTACAAAGCTGCTGCCCCCCTGCCCACCCATGGTCCCTGCACACAACCGGTGCATGATACGATGCAGAAAGCACCTGACAACTTTTGCCTGTCCCTTCTGCAGAAAGAACTAAATTTTGCCACCCTCTCCTCATGCCTCCCTCTGTGTAGTAGGATGCTCTGCCTGGAATGGGGAAAACAATTCGAATGATGCCCTCTTTGCAAAGCTATCAGAGGTAAATGAAGAAGGGGGCATCAAGCAGCTTTTGGTGTTGAACAGTGCTGAAACCAGCCTGACTTATCAATCTCAAAGTTAAACATCCTGATAGTGAGATAAAGATATGGTAGACCTGGTAAAATACTTTATACTATAAAAACCCAGTCCCAAATTCTAACACACTCCTTGGGATGTACATGTGGGAGTCCTCCCTCAAGTGGAGATGCCCTTCGAGGTGATTCCTTGAGGTTGAGCGAAAGAGATTTGCCCATGGTCATTGGTATGGGTGAGTAACATCAATCTCTACTAATAATTGAGTTTGCTAGCCTGAATACAATTGCTTTAATACAATTGCTTCAATGTAATTGCTTCAATATTGCTTCATAGTGCACTATATTATAATAGTTGTTACAGCTCCTATAATGTGTAGTAAATAATTCTGGTTAAGATCTTTCTGTCTAATCATTATCATAATAAGTCACATATATTTATATAAACATATCTGGTCTGCCATCCTTAATCCTGCAGGACAAAGTTTTATAAAGGTTCAATTCCACCCATATAATCCTTTACACAGTGATTGTTGACAGTCTGATTGGATCCAGCCATATCTAGGCTCCTCTCTGGGAAGGAGTTTAGAAAGCAAGGGGGTCCTTTCTGCACCTTGTGACTCAAGAAGAGGGCTTCTCTAATAAACTTTGTCTGAAGCTCCCACTCTGCCCATGACCCCCTTCCATCAGCACCTCTGATTTCAGTAGCATACAGTAAATCACTTCCCAGCTGGGATCCATCTGCTCCTCCCATCTGCTCTGTCCATTTCTCTCCCTTCTCTTCTGCCAGTGATCCTTGACTCCTTGTTCCTTCTCCTCTTCTGCTGTCCATACACCATCTTACAGAAACCACTTCCTCCTTCCTGTTTTCCTGGATACCCCCTCCAGCCACCAATTTCTTTATGGATACTGTGAATTGCACAGCTGCCTTCCTGCTAAACTCGATAGCAGGAAAAATGCCTCATCCCAGTGTCACTGACAGCTCAGACTCATGTAGACCTTGATGGCAACTTGTCCTCTGCTCACTGTCTCTGGGACTCTGGTCCTTCTTCATTTTGAGCCATATCAGCACAACCATTCCTAGTCTTGGGTTGGGTTCAGTGGGATGGCTACTGCCATGGGTCCAGACTGTGGGGAAAGCTGGGCTCCTCTAGATGGCAACCCAGGTGGTAGGTGTGCTTGTCATGCAGCCCAGGCTGACTGCAACTGGAATTTATGTGTCTCGGTAGATGTTTCAGGAAAAAAAGACAGGAAAATGCCCTCATTCCCAGCTCCGCAAACTGTGTGTTGAGGCTCCTGAATACAATGCCATTCCCTAATATTTTTCAGGACTCTGGCAGAGGGTAAGTGACACAGCAGGCACTCAAAATATATCAATAGAGACTTTCAAGGTGGGTCAGTCCACTAAAGACTCCCACAGGCACAAGTGAGGAAACTATGAGATCATCACCACAGACAAGGTCCCAAAATGAATCACTGCTCTCTATAGGATTATTCTTAGCCCAGGCCACAAGGTAATAATTCTTCTCAGAGGAGATTCATTCTGCAGTGAAGAATCCACACAAGCTCCCACCGACACTCTGTTACTCCTTCTCTGGCATCTCTTTCATGGCAGCACTTCAGAGCCTGAGCAATCCTCCATAGCCAGCCCCTACCCACTTATGTGAGCACATAAATGAGCAAGTGTTATATAAATACTAGATTGTTTATATATAGAAATGTTTTTTTTCTCTCAATGAGTAATTTGCTACACCCATATGTAATTAGATACACACATATCTATACAGATAGAAATCTATGTAAATATGAAAAATCTCATAAACAAACAGGAATCAGCCCGTCTGTAGGACCCTGCAGTGAGGAAAGGAGGTGTCTTTCCCTCCAGGTTTGTTTCCTTCAAATTGTGTCAACTACTGCTTCCACTTAGAAATACCCTCCCCTAGAGAGCAGTATCTCCATGTCTGCAACAGAAAGGTACAGTTTCTTGGGAAAGGATGGAAAAAAACATGTACAAAGGCTTAGTCATCTGATAATCCACAAGAGGTAGTCCAGCTCTTCTCTGTAGACTTGATTTTCACTTGGAGCAAAATTTTTATGACTGACTTAAGATGCATTTTTGAAATGTGAATCCTGAACCGATGCTAAGCACCCAAATATCTGGCAATGAGACTAGGAATGGATGAGGTTACAGCAGTGGACATTTGGTGGGTCAAATCAGTGGTTCAGCTCCACCAGCCCAAAGGGGCAGAGGGAATATCTCGTGCTAAGTGGGCACAACAGATAAATACATGCAGCCAAATGAGGAGAAGTTTTGGAGCTCTGGATTGCAATGACCTAAGGAAAAAGGCACCATTTGTGGCAGCATCTTTCCACGAAACCACAGTCAAGAATAGTAAACCAGTCCAGAGTCTGAACTGGGACCAGTACACCAGGCTGCATTAAGCAAGGCACATCATATATATTAAGGCAGAGGAGAAGGACCAATCCCCTGTGAGCACCAAAGATCCTTCTGATGTCAGTGCAGAGACATCCTTATTGAGGTCCAGTCCACTGAAATGAGTACTTCCTTTTTCATTTAATTATTTCATGAACTTACAGGAGCCGAAATTCTTAAGACCCCCATCCTTCCTGCATTATAGGCCACTTGCATCTGCTCTGGCCAGTTCTGAAACTGCTGTAAATGCTGCTACGTGCCTAAACAGCAGCTGGTCAGGGCAGCATGTGGAGCACCTGCTCAGGAAGATTTTAAAAAGTGAGGCAGTTGCAAAAGTAGGGTACAGGTAAAGAGGCTAAAAGAGAGAGACAGCTGAGGACATGTGGCTGCAGTTGTTTTTTTGGAAGGAGATTCTCCATGCCAAAGGGGTGCAGCACTGACATCATGTTATCACGAGGAGCTGAGGAGATCCCTGTATCAGTTCATCCCTGCAATTGCCTCACCAGCCCTTCCTGCCCTCAGGCCCTCAGCTGCACATCATCTGGGATGTCAGTCTCCCCAAACTGGAGACAAAAGGTAGTAAGCAACATGTTCATACACCAGCCCATGGGTTAGATAATATAATCAAGAGTTATTGCTTTCTCTTCCAGCTACAACAAAGTCTGCTTCGGGGCCTCCTATATTGATCACTACAACTCCTCTCGGTCACCTACTTCAGATTTACACCATACACACTTTTATGGGTCATTTCAAAAACAATCTGCTAAGGTCAGACACACTTCATGTCATCTTGTACATCATCCACCCTGAACACCTCTCAGTATTTAGTACACATAATTTTTTCTAATTTCTACTTTTTGCATTTCTTCTCTTGAATTTTGCAGAATAGAACTTTATTTCTTCTATTACAAAAAAGGCTCTGTACCAAGATTTCTGTCACCACCCGTCTAATCAGATTTTGGATTATAAAGTTCACGCTTTGGCTTCAGGATTTACAATGAGTCACCAGCATGCTGATCCTCTTTCTCACTTCTTCATCTTACCAAGCAGTCTCACTTCTCCCCAAATGCCTGATGAGAAGTGAGTGCACTGTACCCACAAAGCAATGCTAATTGGGCTTTAACTCCATCGCAGCAGAGGGAGAGATGTTCCATCTCTGGGATGCAACTGGTGGGTCTGGAGCATGTGGCAGTAGGGACATCTGGTGGCTACCAGGAACATGAGGCCTCTGGAATAAAACTCAGTATGAGTTAATAAAAAGCTAACTTAATTTTAAAAAAAGAGATTGTTAGGTCCATAGCAAACTCTGTGTTTGAGTCTTTCATCAACTTAAATAGGTATAGGTGCATGTAATTGTTCCATTAACATGAGACAACTCAGGATGCATGAACCTCATTTGCTCTACAAAACAAGAGTGTTACAGAGTGAGATTTCATCCTGCTCCTGAAACACCAGAGAACTCCAGTCATCATTTTATTTACATCTACCTTGAATTTGATATCAAGTAAATAAAAAAACTTGAGATTCCTGAGGTTTGATGTACAGAAATAGCAAGTATACAGAGACCACAGCTAATTTAAATGTGCATTGAACAAAACAGATGCTATAAGTCTTGCTTTCAGATCCTTATCTCAGCTACCTTCTTGTCCCAGCTACACATTTTATCTCTTTTCTTTCACTACCATAGTTTTATGTGCAGTGCCTCCTCCCTAAGCTACCCTGCCTTCCCAAGACAATCTGAGTCCCATCTACAAGCCTTTGTTTCACAGGTGCAAATCCTCACCTTTTCTTCATGACTGTTTAACGTAGAGTAAGAGACAGCAAAACTGAGCTTTGTAATCATTAAGGCTGGAAGGGACCTCTAAGATCATCGAGTCCAAGTGTTAACCCAGCATTGGCAAGTCCACCACTAAACCATGTCCCTAAGTGTCAGATCTACATGCATTTTGAACACTTCCAGGGATGGTGATTCCACTACTTCCCCAGGCAGCCTGTTCCAATGCTTGACCACCACCACCACCCCTTCAGTCAAGAAATTTTTCCTAATATCCAATTTACACCTGCCCTGGCACAACTTGAGGCCGTTTCCTCTTATCCTATCACTTGTTACCAGGGAGAAGAGATCGACCCCCACATGGCTACAACCTCCTTTCAGGGAGTTGTAGAGAGTGACAAGGTCACCCTGAGCCTCCTTTTCTCCAGGATAAATATCTACAGTGAATTTATCCTGGACGTAAACAGCTCTCGCAGCTGCTCCTCATCAGACTTGTGTTCCATCCCCTTCACCAGCTCCATTGCCCTTCTCTGGACACACTTCAGCCCCTCAATGTCTTTCTTCTAGTTAGGGGTCCAAAACTGAACCCAGGATTCAAGGTGTGGCCACAGCAGTGCCAAGTAGAGGGACACTGTTGGAGGAGACAAAGAGGAATGGGAGTGATACGAAGCTTGGAGACGAATTTATAATCCCTGAATGGACCTTTAATAGACCGGATTTGACCTCTAATATTGATTATGACACTTTCTGGGCATGACAGTTGTACCCCAGTTATTCCCCAGTTCATAGTTATAATGTTATGCTATTTTATGTACCCCCTGTTGTTGTTTTTAAAATTGTCCACCATGTTATCCCCTTCTTCTTCCCTCAGTTTTCCCGCCTTTTCCCTGCTTTCCCGCTCCTCTGCCTGCCATTGGTTAGAGTTTGGTGCAGTGCAGAGGTAGCTCTCATTGGTCCTTTCCCCGGAGATATCCAAACTCCTCCCCTCCTTACCTGGTTGTCCAATCACCATGTTTCCCCAGTTGTCAGTCCCATGCTCCTCCCTAGCCCAAGTTCCTCCCCTTCAGTCTACCCTATTTAAGTCCTGGAGTTCTCTGAATAAAGTGACACTGCTTCACCGACCTTCCACCGTGTGAAAGACCCCTTTGTGCAGTGCCCGACCCTATTCCCCTATCCCAGCGGGTTGGGACAGGACACAGTTACTGCCCTGGTCCTGCTGGCCACCCTATTCCTGACACAAGCCAGGATGTCACTGGCCTTCTTGGCCACCTGGGCACACTGCTGACTCACATTCAGCCAGCTGTCAAACAACACCCCTGGTTCCTTTTCTGCTCCACCCCCTTCCACAGAAACACAGAGCCATGCTGGAAGGACCCTGTTTGCCCCAGTATCTCAGCTGTAGCATACTCAGGGCAACCAGAGTGACCTGAAACCTTATGGGCAAGATGCAGTTGCCTAATCATGGTCATCTAACCCCATCTGAGATGTCCTAGGCTAGATGGGGTACTAGTCTTGCCTTGTCTCCCTCCAGATGCTGCCTCAGAAGCACACAGGATTCACTGGTCATGCTGCCCAGTTCTCTGCAGGCATCTTCGAGGTTTTCAGGGGTTTAAGGTATTAAAAGGCGCCAGATGTTTAGGACAATTGAATTCTGCCTGGCAAACAGATTCTGCTGACCTCTCCCAAAGTGTCAGGCTTCCAACAGCCTGTGAGGAAGGTTTGCAGAAAAAGCTGTTCTCAGGGGACAAGGGCACGTTTCAAAGCTCTCAAGGTTTGAGGAGGATGCAGCTGGACAGAAGTGGCCAAAAAGAAATGGTGGAAGTGCTACAAGGATTTTAGACAAAAAATTGTGGGCAGGGGATGCCAGGCGCCATCTTGCCCTTATCTACCCTGTTTGTCTGTGAGGGGGCTCAGCGGGTAGACTCTATTTTGCCAAGGATTGTGGCACCTACAAGCACCCAGAACACAGGGCAGGGAGCACCGCAAACATACTTGTTTATTCTCGGCTTTATGGCTCATTTTTGATTATAAGCCTTGTTTTTTTGCGAGGTCGTTGGGCACGAGGGAAATGAAGAGTGATCCATTGATCAGGCATCACAACAAGGAGGTGATGGAGACATCGTCCTTGGAGGTGTTTAATGAAAGACTGGGCAAGGGACTTAGAGCCACGGTGGTGTTCGGCCAGAGCTTGAACTCGGTATTTTCAGAGCTTAAGCGATAGTCTGAGGAAGGACGTGTGGGTGTTACAAGGGGTGTCTGTCCCAGGAGGCCCCTCAGCGAGGCGCGGCTCCGTGCGCTTTGTGGCGCCGCTGGCGCTCGGGCCGCGCTCGTGCGCTTTGTGGCGCCGGGCGGGCGGGCGGAAGCGCGGCGGGCGGGCGCGGGCCCTTCCGGCGGGCTCGCAGCGCCTCCCCCGCCGCCACCGCCTCCGCCTCCCCGCTCGCCGCCCGCCGCCCGCCCGGCGCCTCCATCCTGGTACTTGGGAGTCTCCATCTGGTTTCTCAAGTGCCCGGACCCAAAACAGGAAGTAAGTGCGCAGGGGCCCGGCGGGATCGCAGGGCCGAGCTGCGGGCGGCGGCGGAGCGCGGCGCGGGACGGGGCGGGAGGGAGCGGCTTGGTGCGGCCCTGCGGCTCGCCGCGCTCCAACCGGGCTGGCGGCGCGGGGCAAGGCCGGGGGGGGCCGGGCTTGGGGGCGAGCAAGCAAGGGCCCCGCGGCGGGGTCACCCGCGCCGCCGCCCGCCGGGGACACGGGAAAATGGCGGCGGCCCCGGGGCCAAATGGCGGCGCTGCGGCCGCGGGGCTGAGGCGGGCGATGAGGCGGGCCCGAGCCGCCGCCCCGGGGGCAGTGCGGGGCCGGGCCGCTATGCCTCCCGCCGGCTTCTCCCCTGGGAGAGCACTGGGCCAGCCCTGGGCCGCGGCTCCCCGCCTTCCCGGGGTGCTGCCCGGGTGTCTGGAGGCGCTACGCAGGAGGAAATTGGAAGGGGGTGGACGGAGCCTGGAAATCACCAAACCTGGGCTCCCTTTGGGAGGCAGGGCGGCCAGCGCGTTTATTATATTTATTATATTTTAATTAATATTTTTTATTATTGTTATTTCTGTTTTAAACTCTCTCCCCCTCTCCCAGTCGGATGTCTTGTAATAAAAGGCCACCTGCACGATCACGTTCGAATCTCCCATTTTCCCCTCGCTTGGGGTATCCTGAGCTTGTGGCTTTTATCTGTTTTGTTTCATAATCTCGGGGGGGGGTTGTTTGTTTGTTTGTTTGTTTTATGCCGAGATTTGTGGTTGCTTGGGGGTTTTATTTATAAGTGGTGTCTGAAATGTGCGAGTCTGCCAAGATCAGGGGTTTCATCTTAGAGCGGTACCAGGATTTTTCTGCGCTAGAATTATGCTCTCTGTTTTGCTAGAATAAAGGATTCCGGTCGGAAAACCCTTCTTTTCTCCTTTTTTTTTTTTTTCTTTTTGAGGTCTCTGTGTTCTTGGTTGTGCCCTTGAGAGTGGGTAAGCGTATTGCATTTGCATCAGCTACTTCTTTAGCTGAGAGATAGTGTTTGTGTGTGTTCATTCACAAAGAGTTACCATTGTTTGGCCTCACCTGGCTATTGTTAGTTGAAGTAATCTAGAAAATGCTTTTTGTTTGCCAGCGCTGCTCTGGCCACAGATGTAACTTGGCCTCTTGACAGCATAGTTAAAATTCCTTTGCAAAACCAGGAGATGTGGTTTTTGCAGTGAGGTGGACACATCTCATTCAGATACTCATTTCTGTCATTGCACGTGGTTATAATAATCCACAACTTCATGATGTTTTATGACTTATGGAAAAGATTTGACATCAACTAAAACTCCTTAAGTAGAATGCCTGAAAATACTGATTTTTGTCTTAACCACTCAAAATTATAAAAGGTAGGTATGTAAGAGACAAAGACCTCTGTACTGAGTTTTACATGTTCTAATAATTCCTTATTTGTGAGCATTAATTCCGTGCTCATCTGCCCATGAGAAAGCAAGAGAGAAGTCTCTTTGCTTATCAGTCTTACAGTTAGGATAATAACTGTTCATATTTTTCTTGTGTGCTAAACTTCTGCCCATTGTTTGTAAAGGTGAAGAAGCTACTGTAATGCTTCGAATGAAACTGGGTTTACATGAAAGAAAAGTAATTTTAGAACATACCATACTTACCAAGATCTTTTAACCATAGTCATAACCTTGTCCCCGAGAGCCATTTTCTATTCCCAAAAAAGAAAACTTCTAACTCTCTGGTTTTGGTGATTTTGTTTTTTCCTTTTCAAAGAGCTGGGACATAGCTTTTATTTTGTTTTGTTTGTTTTTTTTTTTCCCTTGTGTGACATTTAAAGCATGCTCGGTGCTTTTTATGAAAATATCAATGGATAGGCCAGAAGTGATGGGAGTTCTGCCAAATTTGGATCAATGCAAATGAGAACACTTTGTCCCATTGTGTCTCCCATATATTCCATCTCCGCGATGGCCCACTTCTCTAAATTCCACTGATGAGTCAAATGTAGCTGTTCCTAAAGGACTGTAACCTCATGCTGATACAGATTAATAAATCTTTGTATGCCTCAAACTCAGGCCCTTGGGTCCTTGTGATTGGTGTCTGTCTGGTTTGGTTCCTTCTCATATCCATTTTTGCAGCTGTTAGAGGTAACTTCTGCATGGTGGAATTTCACATTAGAGTGGAACCCATTTGGGGTGACAAAAAGGAGGGTTTTTTTGCTGTTGAATAACAGCATAAGAGAACAGGCACTAGTTGAAAAGTAAAACCTCCTGATGACATATTAGAAGTATTGACTTGGTATGGAATACACTTAAAATTCAGGCTTCCTAAAATATGAGGTCCTGTAATGACTTTGTTTCCTGTGTGTTATTCTTGAACAAATGCCTTGAAATCCCAGTGCATTCCGTGTGATTGTTCCAGTTAAATGCCACAATAACTGGAAGCCTCCCTTAATAATCTTCAGGTTTTGCTTTTTACAAGACTTAATGAATATACTTATTGCCCAGTGCATAGAACGCAGCCCTTAAAGCAATTTCATATAGAAATTTTAAAAGATTTACAACAGTCCACTGAAGACTGTACTTAACATTCAGTTAATAGCTAGGGGCCATAACAGAATTCTGTCTTAAAGGGTAAAAATACTATTTCTTAGAAGTGCTTAATTTTTACAGCCCACAGAATAATTGAGCCCATCTGCCTGATTTAGAATTACAAGAATTTTTGGATTGAAATATTCACTTTTTTTTTTGTAGTTTGGTATAAAATCAGCTTTCTGTGGGCTTTTTTCCTGCCTAAATCTGCTGCAGGCTTCCCAAATAAATCAAAACTGCTCTATTATGTGGCTTTAGTGGAAAACTTATATTGGGATTCTGTATTAAATGGTTCTTGTAGGCAAAGTATTTCCCCTTCTCTTGGGCTGCATGTTGAAACCTGTTTGAAATTGTAATGGAGCTCTGAAAATGTTGGGTTTGGTAAATACACGCAGAAATCCAACAAGGCAAAAAAATGCTTACTGAATTTACACGAATTTCTAAGGTGCTTTCTTAGAAATCTAAGATTATGCCATCCACAGTGTTGGTGTAGATGTATCCAACAGTGTTGCCTTCCCCAAAAACAAACTCTCCTTCAGAACATAAAATATTAGTGATAGATTGGCATCTCTTTAAAGAGTGTGTCTGAATCAAGGATTAGAGAAAAGCCTGGGGTTGTTCACTAAAAATTAAATATTTGAGTAAGCTTTTTGTTTAAAATAGAAAGTAGTGCATTTTCAAAAGCACATTTAGTGAAGTTATGAAAAGAAGGTGGTATTTTTGAGGTGATGAGACTACCTAGGTCATAATTCTCACTAATTAAGAAGCCTTAAGAGCATTGGCTCCAGCAGCAGCACTGGGCTTTGGCCACTGAGCTCATCATAAACTCCAAGTGGTCCCATTGTGTGTCATATTTGATGCATGTTCAGCAACTGTGGTACACTTAATCATTGAAGTGTAAACCAGTGGTTTTTCTGTGGTCTGGAGATTGCTTCCTGTTCAGTCAGAAGAACCACCACAGTTATTGCTGGATTTGGTCACTGATTCATGTACTCACGGATTGACACCCTGTCCTGGGGTTTGATGTGTCTTTAACGAACAAGTTTGTTTGGTTGTGTTCTTCCTTCAGTTTTCTTGTATTTGTGTAGTCTAATGAATAAAAAATTATGTCCAAAATATGCACTTGACTTTGACTTAACTCCTGATGCTCTTTCCATTCAGTTTTCAGTTGTGGTCCAAGGCCATATCCATTAAAGTTGATGGGAATTTTTCCTGTCAACTCAAGGGTTTGACTCTTCCTGAGTTTTTATCAGGGCTTGGTTATGGTTATTGCCTTTACTCAGAAAACTCTGAATATGCTAAACCTCAAGTATCTTACACAGAACATTATTATTTTTTTCTGGAGAGCCTGTTTTTATACTTGCTT
This sequence comes from Manacus vitellinus, assembly GCF_001715985.3. Classification (NCBI taxonomy): domain Eukaryota; kingdom Metazoa; phylum Chordata; class Aves; order Passeriformes; family Pipridae; genus Manacus; species Manacus vitellinus. The sequence goes on from NW_021938999.1 coordinate 16,753,949, forward strand.
TTCAACTTACTATTGGGATAAAGCATTCTTGGGACATTGGCAAAAGGTTACAAAACCCTGCTCAGTCCAGGAATTACATTGAGAAATTGTTTCTTGGGAAGTCCCAGTTCCTTGAACAGTGTGTAGTGCCCAGTGTTTGGTGCTCTGCTATACCTGGGAGCTCGAGCTGACAGCTTGATCCGAGGAGCTGCCTGTTGCTGTTGGATGTGCTGCCTCAGCTTTGGCTGTTTATTCCGTTACAGCTCTGTATGGAAGTGTCAGGGTGGCAGCTACTGATCATGGTGTATCTTCCTCCCCACCTCTGGAAATGCCACGTTTGGATCTCTGGGTGGACCTCTTTTATGCTGTGTCGTTTTTCTCTCCTAACATGGCAAACCAGCAAGGCAGAGAATGCAAAGCGACAGCCCTGACTGCCCCGTGCTGGTGATTTAGGAGCCAGATCCTGTAAACATACTAATTGATTTTCAGCAAGTCCTGAGTAACTGCTGAAAGAATGACGCAGCTTTGCTGTCTCTGTGTTCAGTCTTCCAATAAAAAAGAAGGAATAGTCTGCTGTATCTCCTGTTGTGACTGGTGCTATAGTATCCACTGCTTTTAGAAGAGCTTTAGGTGAAGTACATGATTGTTGTGATGTGTTTTGTAAAAAGAAATCACATGTCTTTCAAGCCTTTAGAACAGTGAAAAGAAAAATAGGGGCTTTCAGTGTGTTATCACTACCAGTTCACAAAAAACTAAAGAATTCTCCATGACGTTTCTCATAACTTTGGGAATTTTGATTACAGCAGTCCATGTAGTGAAAGTTATTCACAAAGTGTATATAAACATGAAGAAGGGAATCTGTATGTTTTGGCCCAATTTCTTCACTCCCCAAAGGCAGAATGAGTAACTCAAAACTAGTTTGATAAAGTTACAGTCTGCTAATTTAGCTGTAATGCTTTGGATGTCTTTCTTCATGTTTTAGAGTTAAGGATGCCTCATCAGGTTCCTAAAGTCAGTACTACAGCCATGCAGCAAGCAGAGGCTGTAAAACTCAGGAGATGAATCCCAAGGAAGTTTTTCCCTCCTACACTTGCACGTGGCAACAAGGACTTGTTGCTGATGGTAGATGTGAAAGTAAATTTGAGAACCCTCTGATACAAAATGGCAGTGTATCTGAAATTTTTGACATGGTCAGAGGGGTAATACCACTTCATTCGGGGAATGAGCTACTACATGTGCTTAAAGATCTGCCAAATCTTCAACAAGCTCAAGGGGTGATAAGTAATTTTATTGAAGGACTGGCAGTGGTTTTATCCTTATAGGAAGACACTTCTCCAAAATTAAATCATTTCCCACTGAAGCAGTGTTATTAACATTATAGAGGGGATTTGAAATCCATGTTGTAAATTCCATTTATGTATGGGTAGATGAGTATCCCTGCCTCGTACATGGAAACTTTGTAATGTAATTGTGATTTCTTTTTTTAACACTATAGTCAATGATTTTTTAACAATGTAAGTAGAATTGCTGACAACAATATTTTGGCTTCAAAATAAAAGTTACAAGTACTTTTTGCCTATGTCTAAACACATAAAAAGGGCTGAACACTTAAAGGAGAAATAATATTTTCTTTTTGCAAATCTCTGCCAAATTCACCAAGCCCAGGTGCTTTAAATGGATTAAATCATTGCAAAGCTTCTGGATATTTTAGACGTGATTTCATTTAGCTTCTGCAGCAGAAAATTAGTTACATTTCTTTGTATTTGAGGGGTTAGAACTTTTGTTGTGGTGTTTTACTCTGTTTTATTTAGTCATGGTGATAATTTACATAGAATTTCTTACAAACTTTGGGTTTCTTTACTGTAGTTTTATCGTGCAAATGAGATTATCAGAAGCACTTCATATTGCCCTGATTACACTAGGAAAATATTTGTCAGTCCTGACTAGCTTTGGGTTATGTATTAGTAGAATTATGGAATGAACAGTGAAACAAATATTAGACCAAAAGCATCAGATCTGAAGAATTTAGAAATACTGAAAAAGTAATAGCTTAGGTATGTGTTTAAAAAAAAAAAAAAAGAACAACCCCCAAATTATTAGTAAATTGCAAATGCTTCTGAATGGGGAGTTTAGGTGCTATTTTTAACTGGAAAAGTAACTTTAAAGCTGTCTGATGTTACCCTGTGCAATATATAAGTATGCAGAAAGTAAAGGTAGGTGAATATCTTCAATTGTGGATTTCTCATGGGAAGGAGTAGACTCTGTGAAAGTTTATGCTGGTTTTTTGGGATACAGGAAGCAGAGTTATGGTCCAAGCAGAGTCCAGCTGCAGAAAAGTAATCTGTGTGTTGCTCTTTCAGGTTTGAGTATGAGCACAGTTGAAGAAGAGTCTGACACAGTGACAGTAGAAACCGTGAACTCTGTGACTTTGACTCAGGACACTGAAGGGAACCTTATACTTCATTGCCCTCAAAATGGTATAGAATTGTATTGCATAGTATTTTTTAATTCTTTTTTTGATTGATCTGACCATCATACTTCCCTGCCCCCAGATTCTACCAGCTACTGGGGTTACTATGCTACAATTGAGGTTTATGATGCTACAGTTTGTTCTGTTTCGGTTTAAAGAAGGATAAAGTGTGGAATTAGGTCTAAATCCCAAAATTGTCTATAGGTGCCCAACAGGGATATAGCTGCTCTGATTTATTTCAGTGGAAACACATCCTTAGAACCAAGCATGTACCCAAATTTGTGTAGTAAGGGACTGATTTTAATGTGACAAACTGTGGATAGAATTTACAAAGAAAATCTCACAGGAAATGTGTGTTGAGGAAAGCATGTGAACTGTTGTTGCCTGTAACTTAGACCAAGTTCCTGGGTGGCAATAAAGCTCTGAACCACCCTGTCACATTTGTTTTTACTTTTTGATTTGGCCCACTTTGTTAGAACTCTGTCCAGAGCTCCGCTTAGTTAACAGGAAGTAACCTGCATATGTTTTTGTTGTTAGAAGCTGATGAAGTAGACTCTGAAGACAGCACTGAACCTCCACACAAGAGGCTTTGCTTATCAGAGGATGATCAAAGCCTTGATGATTCCACTCCGTGCATTTCTGTTGTTGCAGTTCCAAGTAAGTTCTTTTGTGTACACTTCTAGCAAAGATATCTGTTGGTAAAGGTTAAAAGTGGATTCTTTGAATCACATTAGAATATTTTGCGTGGGTTTTTTCTTTTCAAATTTTATTAATACACTTGGGTATATCTTTATCTCTCATACCCTTGGATGGTTTTGCAGTGTTTGGTATCTGTACAGTACTGGCAAAATAGACCTGCCTTGCAGACAGAGAACTGCAGGCACAGGTGCATTGAATAAATTGAAGGATAAGTGAATGAACAGCAAATTAGATGCTCTCCGTCTGCAAAGAGAGGTTAACTTCTTTTAATGATCAAACAGTATTATTAGCATTTCAGTGTTATGTAATATTGAGGTGTATGGTCCTTTTAAGGTAGAGACTGTTTTAAAAAAGGTAGGGTGAATACTGAATTAATCTTAATATTAGATAGGTGAACTTAATCTCTCAAAGGGTGACAAAACCAGATCTAGTTAAAATACCAATTTGCAATACCTTGAGTGGCTGTTTATTTGGTGGAACTTAATAGAAATTCCTTAGAAGTAAAGGCATTATCATGTTGAAGTTGAAGGAGAACTGGGAAAAACACATACGGGCAAAAGATTTGAATTTTATCCTTTAGTAATTGGAAAATACCAGAGGTAGGGCTGGAAAGGAAGTATTAATACAGTTCCAAATGTTTGCATCATATCAGACACCTGTTGTTTATATGTTTCACTTTAGATCTTAGTTGTAGTCAAACGTAAAACTGAAGGTTTCAAAACCCATATTTAAATTTTATGAAGAGGAGCAGTTGATAATAATTTTAATGATTTTACTGTGTCAACAAATAAATACCGAATAAAGTTTTTTCAAAATTTTCAGTTCAGAGGTAGCAATGTGTAAAACTGGTAGCATGCATAAAAAATGTTTCCAGAGTAAAGTGTGCAGCTAACTTACCCATTCTGAAGTTTCAGAAAATGATCAGAGCTTTGAGGTGACCATGACTGCTACCACTGAGGTAGCTGAAGATGAGATTAATGAAGGAACTGTTACCCAGATTCAGGTACAGTAAAAGTTTGAAATTTTACCTCTTTGATACATGTTTTTATTTAAATCAAAATGAAAAGATAAACAAATACCAGAAAGACTTATAAAATTAACAAGACTATTTTAATATGAAATTAGTGTATTTAAGCATGGATCTTGTTTATAAAATACTGTTCTGTTTTATGTATGAGAGAGGTTTTTTGTTAACTTACTGCCCAAAGAGCAACACAGCAAACAGTAATAGAGGTAGCCTTCCACTGGTAATCACTTGCTCTGTGGTGATCTGCATAGAAGACAAGTTTATCTGTTATTTCTGTCATTTGTTGATTATAAGTTAAGCTTTATAACAGGCCTAAGTAGGCTTTGTCTAACAATTACATGCAGTTCTCATTGTGGGTGTACCGTGTTTCAGAGTTCTGGATTGGAGGTGCTGGACGTAGTCCTTCCTCCACCAAAGCCAGTGAGACTCTTCTTATTTACTGGACATGAAACAGGAAGAAGAATGTTACTTAATTAATTCTCAGAACATCTATATATTAAGACGCTGAATCTTACTCAGGTGTTCCAAGAAAGGTGAATGTACTTTCAATGCCATATTTAAAAAGGGGCACTTTTGAACAGTCAGCAAGGTGACTTGGTGTGCTGATTCCATTTTCCCTTAAGTTATGCCTCCATGTTAATTGCAAAGTGATAAAGAATTGAAGGTCTTTACTGGGTAATTTCAAATTGGTCTTTTAAGATTCTTCAGAATGAACAGCTGGATGAAATCTCCCCAATGGGCAATGAAGAAGTGTCAGCTGTTAGTCAAGCCTGGTTCACAACCAAAGAGGATAAGGATTCTCTAACCAATAAAGGTAGGAGATATCAAATGCTCTCCCATACTGTGAAAAGCTAAATTATTCCAAATGTCTCAGAATATTTTGCATGTTGCATAAAGTAATCTCCAGTCTGGCTTTTTGGAAATGGGCTGTGCCTGCAGTGGTGACAGTGACTGCAGTGCTATGGTAGAGAAGGGCTGTAGGTACTGTGTGTTGGCCCAGATGGGGCAGACAGTTGTGTTTCCCTGGTCAGGAGATGGGAAGCTGCAGCAGAGAGGGGTACACCAGGAAAAAACACAATCTGACCTCAGGTTGGTGCATCTTCCTCCAGGCAGGGCTTCTTAGTCTGGCTGCCATGATTCATATTAAAGAGTTTTGGGAATGGAGGTGCTTCAGAAGAAGACAGCTCATGCAGACCAGGATCTACTGAAATAATCGCTGCTACTCCTAAAACTTCCACACCATTGGCATTCCTCCCTTTCAGAATGAAGCTGTGCAATCATGTAGTAGTTACTGAACTTGAGAGCTTGTATTTTTTCTTTCTCCCCCAGGGCAAGTGTCTTTCTGAATCTGGAGAAACAACTTAAAGTCCAATGAAGATGTATTGTCTCTCTAGTTTCCTTAGTCTCTCTGCTGTTTTTCTAGCTTTGACTTTTCCTATTTCTAGAGGAAAAATAGGTTTTTTTCAGTCAGTTCAAAGCAATTTCCTTTTTTGTTAGAAACCTTTAGGAAAAAATGTGATGCTTTTGTCTCACAGGAGCAAATGATCTCTTACCCAGTGAGTTTTAGTCCAGTGAGCTGAGTGTACTGCCGAGTCAGTGAAAATGTGACCTGAGTGTTGGATATGAAAAATTCAGAGAAAGGGAGCTGAGCAGCTCTGTCAGTGACCACTTGCTGATCCCATGTGTACACCAGCAGTTGCTTTTAACAGACAAGTAATTTCTTCCCATTTTCTCTGTCCTTCTAATTTATTATATTTAAAGGGCTTCAAAGCTATTCAGTGTATTCAGAAACCTAGTGCATTTGTAGCTGTCTCCCAGACATATCAACTGACTATATATCATAGTGATAACAAGGGGCATTTACAGTTGCAAATGAATGAGGGCACTGAGATTCCAATTAAGAGATTAATAATTTGAGGAAGACATTTCTAGTAAAATATGCCAGGAAAAATATTTGAAAATCAGTACTACTTGAACCTTTCTTGTGATCTCTGTGATCACAGAGATCAGCCCTGGAGCAATGCCAGTATGTGCCTTCTTTTTCAGTAGCTCAGAGTTTGGCATATGTTGCCCGAGCTCATAATTTTATAGCAGTCTCCACCTGATAATGCTTTATTTCCAGACCTGTGGGCAGGTTATGATAGTGCTGACACTGAATATGCAAACAAGTGAAGTGCAAAATATATATCCTTTCCTAAAGTAGTTGGGTATTAAAGGTTATTCTGTATAAAGAGTAGCCGTGTCCCATTAAATCAAGTCAGAGGCTTGGGTAGAGGTGTGAATCACAGCAACAGTAATAGATTATGGTCCTGTCTCTGTAGTTTTGGAAGAAGAGATTGAAGCCACTGGGCACACAGAAAGAGTTCTCTCTCACCAGTTCCAATGGAATTGGTAATAATGCCTGTACTTTTCATTATAATTGGATTTGAGTAAACACTCTCTTTGGTGTGTTCTGCCTCCCAGCTCTGGTAATTAGCAGGCTGAGAAGGAAGTACCCTGATTTTTCTGAGCAGAGGCGGGCAGGTAGCCAGCACACACCAGTATGTAAACTGGGTCACACCGGCGTAATCTGAATTAAAAGTATGGTATGACCATAAAGGGAAAAAAGGATAATCTATGTATTTTAGAGTAGGAATGTTTTATTGATAGACTTAAGGTTTGAAGTTTTCTCTCTGAATAAAGTCGGTTGGATTTGCCTTTAAAGCTCGGCTGACATTGTAGTTACTAAGGGCTTAGACAGAGAGGAACATTATGTTTGTTTCTGTTTGTTTGCCACTTTTATTCAGGGAAATAAAACTCTCACCACGAGTTTTTATCTTGACTGTGTCCCCTGAGCATTAATCTCAGTGCAAAAGAAAGGAGAGAAATGGGGACCAGCTTGTCAAAATAGACTAAGCAGAGCATTCTACTCTGTGATTTACCTGTATGAAAAGCATTCACAGTAGGTGGCACTACTCACGTGTTGGGGAGTGTTGAGGCTTATAAGAGAAGCCTACATAGTTGCCAATTCCTCAAGTAATATTATGAGTCACATTTTAAGTTCTAGCTTCTGGAATCATTTTGAGAGCATGGAAATTTCGGCTGTCAGTTTAAAGACAAATTTTCTAGTTGCAGCTGAAGAGAAACTCTGAAAATGTGACTTGACAGCACATAGAGGAATTTATGTTCTGTTTTTAAAATATGGATGTTTTTGAAGAGAGGTCTGACTCACATTATTTAAACATCAGTTGATGGTTGCTGTCAGTTATGAAATAACATCTGTTTAAAATTCTGGTTAGCTTTTTAGTAGCTAAAATTAGTCTTTTCTTTTTTAATTGGAGTGTGAGGGTCGTGTGTCAGATACTTCTGTTCTTGCTGTTTTCCTGGCTTTCACTTCAGTCATTACTTTGCCGTTTCTATTTTCAGGCCATAAGTGGAAGCAAGGGATGTGGTCAAAGGAAGAAATTGACATTTTGATGAGTAACATTGAGCGTTATTTAAAGGTATGTTTAGAGTATCTTACCTGCTCCTTGGTGTGGTGATGCAGTTCTGCTAGAAGCCAGCTTTCTTTAGTACTTCCCAGAATGTTCCTAAGTGATTCTGACTGATTCATTGTAGAAATGGTCATTACCCGTTTGAAATACATAAGAAAATTACATCCATATACAGGATTTAAGTCTACTTTTAATTTTTATACTGAATATTGCCCATTTTGAGCATCCTGATGTGACATTTTACATGCCTAAATGTCTCTAAATATACATTGGTTATTCATGAAAGCTTTGGTGAAGATGGAGGGAAAAAAATTGCACTAGCAATAAAGATAATTTTCCTTACAGAGCATGAAATACAACTTTCAGACTTCCTTGATGCCATATCCCTGTTTGTTTACTACACTAACAGGATGGCTGTGTCTGCTTTCTTCCCCTTAATGTGTTGGTGTCAGAGTTCAGTGCAAATTGGCTTGCAGTTAACACAGTGATGGTGATAATTGCCCATAAGTAATATTTGTGGTAGGCTTGCAGCTGAGGATATTTGAGCTGAGCCCTTACAACTGAGAATACATAGCTTGGATATTACAGTTTCACCATCCTTCACTTGTGGTTTCAAAAAAAAGCCCTGAATTTAGTGTTCATCCCACAGCATTTGTTGCAGAAAGTGTGTCTGCCCACGCATATATTAGAATTTCTGCCACAAAATCATTCATAGGTAATACTGTCTTTTAAACCTAGTGAAGCTTTTTGAAGCTAGCTAAATAACTTTTCTGAGTTACTGATGAATCATGATTCATTCTTTTCCCACTTACTTGCTTTCTTGTACTACTTTGAATAGTTTAAATATAGTGATTCTTAGTTTAAGCTGAAGTTAAACTAAGAAGTTATAGTTAAACTCAAGCTTTCCTTTCATACTTCATTCCAGTGTTTTGTTTCCATCAAAACAAGAAGAGTAGTTTAACTGAAAGAAATTGCTTTCAGATAATATCTAAAATTATGTAATAAATTGATATAACGCTGTTTGACAACCTTCTCTTGTATGACCCCAGGCTAATTCCAGCACAGTATGTTTTCCATGATGTTCTCTTTGATGGTTCAATTTTTGATCTTAAAATATGCATTAGACAGATTTTTTTCTTAAATGTGGATGGAAATTAGAGTTTCTGTGTCTACCTGGACTCCAGTATAAAAAAACCCAAAACAATAAACCCTAGTGATCAAGGTTTTGTATTTGAGGGAGCTAATCCATAAATACTCAGTTTTACTTTTGAACTGTAGTATTTGTAATACACAAAAAGTTTCATAATGGCTTCAGTTCTTAAGTGTTCTGCTTCTTGATTTCCAGGAGACTTTTATCTAAGGTGTTTTGTTTGTGGTTTGTTTTTTTGTTTTTGTTGTTTTTTTTAAATGCTTCGTTCTAGGCCCGTGGAATAAAAGATGCCACTGAAATTATATTTGAAATGTCAAAAGATGAAAGAAAAGATTTCTACAGGACAATAGCTTGGGGTCTGAATCGGCCTCTCTTTGCTGTCTATAGAAGAGTTCTTCGCATGTATGATGACAGAAACCATGTTGGAAAGTATGAAAACCTCTAATGCTGCATGGTTTTATTGGTATGAGTAGGGTCATGTACTTATGTTTGACATGTTCTGTGTGAGGCAGAAGTTGTAGCCAAGCAGATCTTCCTAATCATGTCACCTCTGCTGAATTCCAGTAAAACAACCTTGACAATAGTTGTGTTAAATTGATGCTATTCACAACTTTAAAAAAACAGATGAACAAAAAAACCCACCCAAAACGAAGGTTCGTAGCAGATTCTGATATGATTAGAAGACTTGGACACAAGCATGGGTCTACTGAGATGTAACTTTTTCCTAGAGCTTTGACCTAGAGGTAATTGATCTCCACACTGTGCCCTTCTGTAAAACAGTGGTCTGGTGCCATCCAGAAGGGATGTTGGATTTTAGTTTTTGAAGGTAGCTGAAAATTAAAAATACCTTCTCAGTGCTGATTTAATTTTTTTTTTTTGATGGGAAGTCAGCTTTATGGTGATTGTGAATTGGGACAGGAAGGAAGAAATAGTTGTTTATTTGAGAGACTACTATGCAAAATTTTAATTCTGTTCTTAGTAAGATGACCAAGAACAAGGAGTTTTCCTGACAAATGGGAGTTTTAGACCAGATAACGTTAGAAATGCGCTGATGTGGAAAATGGCATTTGTTCCTCACGTTCTTTCAAAGCATTCAGTGAGATATGCTTCTTACAGCAGAAATTCCTTAATCTCTTGTAACTGAATGTGTACTGTGTGGTTAGTAAAATAAAAGTATTTATGCTGTATGCTTTCTGTTTAAAATAATGTATTTTTATTTACCTGTTGCCTAGGTATACTCCTGAGGAAATTGAAAAGCTTAAAGAGTAAGTCTCATGAACAAGGTCACTCTTCCGTGTTTATATTTAGTAACTTGAGCAGTTTTTACAGGTTTCCTTATGTGAAATCACTGAAAAGTTATAAGTAAATTTGACTGCTCCAACACTATCCAAAATTAGTGGTCATTATCTGAAGAGAAATGAAACTATATTTGGATTTTTTTAGAAATTTTTTCCAAAGTGTATTCAGGACAACAATATGCAACAAAGTATAAAGCAAAGCTTCTGTTTCAAAGGAATGTTTCAGATTTTTACAAAACAGTCAATATTTATGGTTATGTTTGTGAGAAACAGAAATTCCATTTCTTTAGGAAATCTGAGCGAAGGTTATTTCTAAAGAAAGTGTCAAGAGTAGGACCTCCCCTATGAAGTATTACAGAATTACATAAATTATCACTACAGCTCAAAGAGTCTCATTTTGAACATAAACCTGATCGATTAAGGAGATGGGGCTGCAGACTTTGTCCCCTCCTGCAGATTTCCAGGGTTGAGTGGTTTGAAGAAACTGTTGGACTGAAGGAGGGAAGGGAGTTCATTTCATTGCACTGATGGATATGTTGGGGTCAATTTAGCTGGTTTGTGTTGTTCCTGAGGTGCCTGTGGTTCCAGATGTGTTAGGACTAGTCAGGGCTCAACATTTTAAGCAACCCGCTGTCATGTGAGGGAGGAAAATAATTGTTAAAATTATGAACATGATTATGCAGTGTTTGGCTTCATTTAAATTGTAGGATGCCTGGGTTTTCATCAGGCATTATTTCGATTTCTCAAGTACTCTTTATACCACCTGAAAATCTTTGAGGAGCTTGTATAGAATGGAAGTTGGCTGTTTATCCAAACCTTCATATTCTGTTTAACAATCATTAAGCCTTACAATGTTCCTGCAAGACAGATGTTTTAAGCATTTAATAAAGGAATATCCTGTGGTTTAGCTGGCCCAAAAGGCTTCTAGAAACACACAGAAAAAATAGCAGTGATGATAGAAAATAGTGAAGTATCAAAGTGTCTTTAAGCCTGTGAACTGCACATTCACCCTGTTTTTATTAGAGAGGATTTGATATTTTGGTAATCTTCTAACTGGATATAGTGCTAATGAGCATGTTTCTCTTTAGGCTGAGGGTAAAGCACGGTAACGACTGGGCCACAATAGGAGCTGCCCTGGGGAGAAGTGCTTCCTCTGTGAAAGATCGTTGCAGATTGATGAAAGATACCTGCAACACAGGTGAGGTAAATGCTGGTGTCAGAAAGGGATGTTCTGGTTAAAATTCTGTCACCTTTGTCATCACTGTTTTCAGAGGGGTGTAACTCTGAACTGAGGAACTCACTGTGTGAAATCTAGGGTCAAATTAGAATGTATTTGGTGTAACTTTCTCCAGTTTCACTTCTTAAGAATCAGAATACTCAGTTTACGTTTGCAATCCGTTATCTATTATATGTTCCACTGGAGCATATTTTATTGAAGTGGATTAAAAAGCCTCCCCTTGTGTTTAATGTTTATAAACATACACTGTGTGAGTTAAGAGACAGGTGCACTTCAGAAGTAAAGTATTGTTTATTTTGTAATGTATATATTCAAATGGCAGGAAAATTTATTCATCTGGAAGAGGAAGAGAAGAGAAAGAAATTTGACAGCAGAACAATGAAATTGTGCATTTTTTAATCAAGAATGGAAACAATATAAATTGTTATTAGTTAAGAACAGTTAGATTTTCTTCACAAGTCAATAGTTGCATCTGGAATAAGGTGTTAGGCACAGAAGATAAATGTCTGTTGGTGTGTTGCAGATCAGAACAATATCTGCTGTTTGTTAAGTTGGAGGGCTTTTCTCTCTTTCAGGAAAGTGGACAGAGAAAGAAGAAAAAAGGCTGGCAGAAGTAGTGCATGAGCTGACGAGCACAGAGCCAGGTGACATTGTCACACAAGGTGTATCCTGGGCTGCTGTGGCAGAGCGGGTTGGGACACGCTCCGAGAAGCAATGCCGCTCTAAATGGCTTAACTATCTCAACTGGAAACAAAGTGGGGGCACTGAGTGGACCAAGGAAGATGAAATAAATCTGATCATGAGGTTTGTTATTTTGGTTACTTTTAAAGGCTTGTAATACGTGTTGCTGGCAGGATTCCATTGGGGTCCATTTTGCTGGTTTCTTAGACACTGAAAACTCTAGAACCCTCCAAAAATCACTGCTGTGTTTACAGTTCCTAGAGATTTATTATTGAACATACTTTTTGTTTTTTGTTTTTTTAGTGAATGTTAGTGTTCGTGAAAGGTGTCAGATTGAAAACCCTGGAGACTGAAGTCTTCTTTATTCCACAGAAAAGGTACAGCACAGGCAGCAACCATGCAAGCTTCCCACACGTGGCCCCACCGATGCGCTTTAACCCTTAACTGGAGGGTAGCTCAGTCTCCCTGCCCGTTCAGTCCTTGGCCTCTCTGCTGAGATGACCAACAAGGGTCAAGTGTGGTGGTGGTTTCTGTGATGTGGACGTCTTGTCTACAAAGAGCTAAACTGAGACTGCAAATTAATTTCATGTAGGCCACCAAACACTGATTGGATGTCAGCATCTCTGACTACATTTGAACTGGCAACCTGGTAGTGACTTTGGAAATCTTTTGCTCTCTCCAGTCCTCCTCCCATTTTGAATGCCTTTAACTCAGGCTTTTTAGCCAGTGGATATTTATGGTTGGGTGGGAATAAAAAGCCAAGACATCCAGGGAATCTAAGGATTACTTACAAAGCAATATTCACTAATTTACTGAAGCTGTTTGACATGAACTCAAAATGAGGACCCTGATTCCACATTTCAGAATGTAATAGTTATAAATCTTAATATTTCTGTTTTGTTCTGTCCAGATATCCTTCACTCATCCTGCAGGGTTGGTTCTGGCAGTTTTTTCCATTTTTACTTTTTTTTTCTTTAGCTAGCCAAGAATGTCCAGTGCTATTGCTTCATTTGTGAAGAGAACTTTTCTTAACTTCCACAAAAATATTTCCCCCTCTCACTGTTCACCTCTTTCATATGCTCCATGTACAGATGAGCTGAAGGCAATTCAGAAATATTTCTTGTATTCAAACAGATTCTGGTAGAGAAGACTGTCCCTTACCTGGAGAGCCTGATGGGATTGATTTATGAGGAACTGTTTAATGCCGTAGTTAACTTCATCTACTTTGGCTAAGAAGCATCTGAGAGAAGGCAAAAATCTATGTTAAGGATGGATGGTTGTTATTTAGGAGAAAACAGAAGTAAATAACATGAAATTAATTAAGTGAAAGTTCAGAGTGAATCTCAGGAAGTATTTCCTGCCTTGTTGATGTGTTTGGGGAATGGTTTTTTTAAAAAGAAAAGATGCAAGTACCACCACTTGGAATGCTTCATGATAATCTGATCTAAGTCCTAATGTATAAGCAAATAAGGAGAATAATCCTGCATGGCAAGGAGATGGACTGGATCATCTAACAGGTCTAGTCCATCTTCTGTGGTTTATGATTCTGCTTGACCTCTGGCAGCGTGGAGCCTTGGAAGCCTGTGTCAATTCATGAGCTCTGGTGGCCTGATCACTAGCATGTCATTCTGCGCTGTTACGTGTGACACGGCCGGAGATGTGCAACACCCCTGCCGGTCTGGAGGGCAGTTCCTAACAGGTAAATGTTTTCTGTATCCTGCCAGGATAGCGGAACTTGAAGTTTCTGATGAAAATGACATCAATTGGGATTTACTTGCTGAAGGATGGAGTAGTGTCCGCTCACCACAGTGGCTTCGGAGTAAATGGTGGACCATTAAAAGACAGATTGCAAACCACAAAGATGTTTCGTTCCCTGGTAATGTACTACTTGCATACTTCTCTTCTGAGAGCTCCTTTCACAAATGTCAAAGGAATAAGGCTGCATTTTGTTGTCTGCTTACAGCATTGCTGGCCAAAGAGCACATTGCTCCTTTGCTGGAAGTTACTGACCCCCTTGGATCTGCTGGCTGAATTGCTCCTACAAGCAATCCTTAAGTGTTTCAGTCAAAACAAGCCAAGCTGATGTATACAACTAAACAGATTTTACCATCTCCCCTCGCTTTGGCTAAAGTGAGGGCATGTGTATAAGCAGCTCAGCTGGCAGATCTCAGATGATGCTGATCTTTGGTATGGAGGGCAGTGACCTCTTCAGGTGGAAGAGGATATGTATCTGCAGCCTAAGGTTAGATGTGTTACCTTTACCATGTTAAAATATAATCTGTGTCAGGTGCTGAGCCTCAGCTGTAGACAGAAGGTAGATCTACTATCTGCAATGAGGAGGAGGGGAGAAATCAGGAGTATAAAGCTCCCCAAATACATCTCATAGCATTTTCTCATTCTTGGTTAGAGAAAGTAGTGTCTGAGCCAGAGGATATTTCAATCTCTGTGACCTTCAGTCCTTCTTTTCTCTGACTTGGGGAGAGTAAAAAAAAATCAGAGAGATTAGTCATGGTCTAATTAGTGAAAGGTGTAATTTAATGGACACTTCTGTGGTTGTCAGTGTGGTTCTATATTAGTCATGCCTGGAGGCTGCAGTTGGGAGGGGAACACTGTTCTGCTTACCATACATTAATAGGCAGTTGTTGCATCAAATAATTCTTAATGTGAGTGCATCACTGAATCAACAGGCTCCTCTCTCTTTCCCCTGATAAAATGGCTTGATACCAAAAGTGGGAGATGTTTAAGCAGTTTGCTATACTGAGTGCTAGAAAAGCTGAGGCCTCAGTTTTGTAACCTGCTGTTATGTCAGCTGCTCCCTCCCTGGAGCAGTGGGCCTCTTCATGCACAGGTGAAGAATTGTAATATAGTCACTGTGAGATTAATTCCCTCTTGCTCCCTATTTCTAGTGGCACTACTGTCAAGCTCTTGAACAAATCCCCTTTCGTGTTTTGTAAGATTGGAGTGTTTATTTCTGGAAGCAACATTACACAACTGGTGATACTGGCACTTGATTGTAGTTTGCACTTGTTCATGTTTTTAGAGAGTTGCAAAATTTTATAAGCTTTGCTTCCCCCGCCGCCAAGCATCCTGAAATGCCTAAGTTCTATGAAAAATCAAGGTCACTGCAGTAGTTGACTATACATGTGGTTTATGTGTGTGCTAAATTTCTAGTTTTTGTATGTCTACGAATTGTTTAAGTTACCAATTCAGAAGGATTTTGGTGGGTTTTTTTCATCTTGGGTAAATCTCACATGCAGCATTTCAAATGTGCTTCTTCAACATGCTTTAGCATGAGTATTTTTTCTCTCAGTGCTGATAAAGGGTCTTAAACAACTCCACGAGAACCAAAAAAACAATCCAGGGCACCAGCTCTCAGAGAACAAATCTGGAAGTGGATTACCAAGCACTAACTCTGGCTCGGGGGTTCAGCACGTGCAGATTCGCGTGGCTCGCTTGGAGGAAAACACGGGCAGTGCCCCAAGCCCCATGGCAGCTTTGCAGATTCCAGTCCAGATTACCCATGTCTGTAAGTACCTGGAACGAACAACCCACTGCCCTCTAACAAAACCTGAAGCTTTCTTACGTTTAGATGCTGAAGGAGGAGTGGGCATATCTTAAAGAAATGTAGTAATTCTGCTGTGGTCTTGTCATAACTTCAGGTGAAGCATTTCTGGATTCCATTTACCTGTTTCTAACTTTGTTAGGCAAACGTAGATATTGCTGTGATAGTAATTCCAAGAAGCTACAGTTGGGGCACCTGGACATAGGTATTGTAGGTGTCTGTCTCTGTGTGTGCACACAGGAGTTTGCCACATAGCCTGTTCTTTGAGAAGCCTTCAGTACACAAGCCTCTTAGTGAAGATGCAGAACATATGTTTATTCCTTAAGTTTCTTTGATGGCTCCTGTGCAGAACAATGAATATCATGTACAGGGACTCCTTTTGTAGATTATATATGCTACTGTCCCTCAGTTCTGATGAAGGACACTGAAGAGAAGGTGTGTAATGTTTTTTCTAGTCCTGCTCTTTATTATGCAGTTATTTCTAGGCACAAACACTCTGTAAAGTGTTAGCTGCCAAGTCACCCTGACATTCAGCCAATGTTCTGCTCTAACCACTATATTTTTTTTCTTAAGCTGATGCTTCTCTTAAGGATGAACTTTGCTCATTAGCAAACTTTTAGTACCAAGTCTACTTTGATTATAGTTTTTATTGCTTGGTTTTTTAACTGATTTTATTAACTCCAGTCACCCCATATGCAGACTGTGGTCTCCACCATATCCTATTTTGCACCATTCATGTTTGTGAATTTAATTAGGAAAATTTAGTGCTTTGGTCTTGCTGATTACCAAATTAGTTGATCAGACTATGACTAAGTAGGCATTTGGTAAACAGTTTTCTGTTTATAATTTCATTAGGTTAGCCTATCTTTATCTACTTATCAAGTGCTATCTTCATCCGATGTGTGGGGTTTTTTTTTAATTAGAATGACATGCAACACCCAGCCAAGAACTTTTTATCTGTCATAATATGTCAGTGGTCTCAGACTTTGAACAAAGCTTGGTCAAAGCTGTTGGGTTTTGATGAGCAGGCAAGATGGGCTGGTATTCTGTAACCTTTAGTCCTTTTTGAATTGAATCCCGGAACAGTTATTTTGTGACTTCACTTGTCCCTGTCTGCCTAACAAGCCTTTTTCCCCATTTTAGTCTGCTTTTCCGAAGAATTTCTGGTTGTGTAATCAAAGTGAATTTTGTATTGTGTCTTTCCATATCTCATGAGAGCTGAACCTATTGGCCACTTTCAGCTGCATTTGATAGAAAGCTCAAGGTTTCAAAGGGGCAGTTGCTGCAGGTTTTATGAACACAGCTGGCTGGATGACTGAAGGGCCACAGCTCTGCTACTGGGTAGCAGGAAACCTGCAGCAGGAAATCTTGAACATGACACTGTAACAATAAAAGCTTCAAAACTGAAGCTTTTATCTTAAGAGATCAAAATTACTCTAATTTGCAGCCAGAGAGTCTGAGATGGCAAAGTTTCCAGTGCTTGGATCGCTGTTGTAATCTTGTAGGTCTTTTCCCCTTTTTGATATTTAGGAAGTTACTGGATAATCCCAGGCAAAGTATTAATTTGCCTTCAGCTTCCTGGAACTTGTGATTTTTTTAAGACTAAGTAGAAATCGTAATTATGGTTATAAACGTTTTGGTACAAGTTGTTTGGACCTGGTGATCTTGAAATACCTCATGCATCAATTGTTTTCAATGCCTCTCTTCATTACTTTTAGAATTAGTGGAGATAATTTCATAAATAATTACACAAAATATTTACAGCTTTTATACACTGCCATCACAACACACAGGATAGGCAAATACCTTGGGAAGCATCTGATGTTTCATCAGTGGTAGACACACTGTGGAGGGCAGAAGAAATTAAAAATACCAGAAAAAAAAAGAGGTCTGTTGGAAACACAACAATATTAAACCTGACACCAGTTTAAAACAAGCAATACATAATCCAAAGAGTATCATTACACCAAAGGGTATCGTTACATTAGAACCTCTTACAAATCTGATTACAAAAAGTAATTAAATCACGTTAGAAACTTTTATTTGTCTGCTTTTATCTCTGTGCACTAAACCCATACTTACTTTCATTTGCTCTTTTGGATTGTAGAATGCTCTCCTTAAATAGTATTGTGTCTTGTGTACCAATTAGAGAACCTTGTCATTAGGATTGCGGCCAGTTTTCTTTTTCCTCTTAGTGGAATTAACAGTACCCTGCCATGTAGTAATTATAGTATGTTATGCTCTCTGCAGGACTGAACATTCTGGTTTACATACTTTCTTTTTCTTTTTTTTATTTCCTTTTGCAGCCTCAACTGATTCCCCTGCTGCTACTGTTGACTCTGAGACAATAACACTAAACAGTGGAACACTACAGACCTTTGAGATTCTTCCAGTAAGTAACACAGTTTGTTACTGTGTTTTTTTCTTTTAAGCCCAGCTACTTCTTAGACTACAGAACTGTGTGTTTCAATAACAAAAGTTTTCAAGTGGAAAGAGGAAGTTAAGAGCTCTGAAACTTTTTTCTGAAAGTGTAATCCACTAGGGCCGTGGAGAAAACTGTGAATTACAGTTAAATGCTTTAAATCTGTCTTAATGCCTCAGTGCTATGAAGGTTCCCTTTGTGCTTGGTTTTTTTCTCATTGTAGTCTGACATAAAGGAGCCAGAGAAAGCTCTCAGCAAGTAAAGATTGTCTCATTTCCATTGTCCTGTAGTTTATAGCACAGTTTCTCTTTCATCTCAGTGTAAAAGTAAGTTGAATTTATTCCCTTCTTACTTGCTGTTGTACAGCATAATACAGACCTGCTGGGCTCTTGCCCTTAATACTTGTCTTGGTAGCCGAAGGCTATAGATGGAGGTTCTGCTTCTTGAGTGCAGTACAGCAGTTAGTGCATAAGGGATTGGATTGGATTGGATTGGATTTGTGTGTTTGTTTTCCAGGGAGTTGCATTTAGGCTGGTTCATGTGAATCAGCTTGCTCCCACTTT
Source organism: Manacus vitellinus (assembly GCF_001715985.3). Classification (NCBI taxonomy): domain Eukaryota; kingdom Metazoa; phylum Chordata; class Aves; order Passeriformes; family Pipridae; genus Manacus; species Manacus vitellinus. Next base: position 16,772,510 of record NW_021938999.1, read on the forward strand.
GGCCTGGGCAGCAAGTTTGGGCATTAAACTTGTGTTGTCTTTGCAGTCTTTCCATCTCCAGCCGACTGGAACACCAGGAACCTACTTACTGCAGACAAGCTCAAGCCAAGGCCTTCCTTTAACATTGACAACCAGTCCCACCATGACCCTGACGGCCGCGGCCGCTCCGGCCTCCCCGGAGCAGATCATAGTCCACGCCTTATCGGTGCGTGCTCTGAGCAGGGAACGCTGGAGTTTGGGCTCTGGGGGAGGGGAGCATTTACTATGCATGGTAAATTTGCAAAGCAGTTCTTAGGTCATAACAGTGTCACTTTGCTTAAAATCTTGAAGACTGAGAATTTGGGGGTTTTGTATTGTTTTTAAATAGCAACTTGGAAGTTGCAGCTTCATTCTGCTGTGGCTGAACAGGATGTCTCCATACAGTGGCTTAGTCCCCAGCAAAACCAAATCCGATGGTTTCTTGATGTTTTCATTTACTCTCACAAAGAGATATTTGTTCAAAAAAGTTGTATAGTAGTGACAAGTATTGCTTTTTGTTAGAGAGAGGGAAGGGGAAACAAACTGGAGATTAAATCACAAAAGTGATACAAAATTTGGGGGAAAAAACTTCTACAGCTGTCCTCACCTGAATGGTTGTCTCTTTCATATTATGTATTTGCTTTATTTGTGACTTAAAAAACAGGTGACACCAAATTCAGTCTACAAAGTCATCATATAGAACCAGGAAAGGTCAACAGATGATCTGGGCTGACATACTGTATATATAAAACTCTAAATTACACTTAGCAATTTGAATCTTTTTGCTCATATTTGCTGTAAGATTTGAAGATAGTTACAGGAAAGTGTCTGATTTTTTTGGGGTTTTGTTTGTCTCTTTTTGCAAATGCTGCTCGCAGCCAGAGCATTTGTTAAACACAAGTGACAACGTCACAGTGCAGTGCCACACGCCAAGTGTCATAATCCGCACCGTTGCTGCCGAAGACATCCCCTCCTCTGTCACCCAGACAGAACTGACTGTTGACTCAGACATTCAGTCAGCTGACCTGACTGATCCCCCCGATACCCTAGAAGCAAATACTTTCCCAGACGATATCCATCAGTCCAAGCTGAGTGATGAAGAGCAGTCAGCCTACAATGAAGATGATGCTTCCAAATTCAGCAGCAGGAACAGTAGTGAACTGATGGATGGAGTTATGGTAAGAACTGAGGAGGAGATTGCAGATGCCAGCCTGAAACAGGATGAGGATTCTCACTCTGATTTACCCAGCACTTACGTTACTGAGGTAAGGGAGTGCATGATACTTGATGTTTTCCCCATTTCTGCGTGGAAAATGATTTAATTACATCTTTGACCTTTATGTTAAGCTATTTGTATGAAATATGTCAGTAATTTCATGTATATTAGTACTTCAAGGGAACCTACAAGAAAGATGGAGAGAGACTATTTACAAGAGCATGTAGTGACAGGACAAGGAGGAGTGGCTTCAAACTGAAAAACAGTAGATTTAGATGAGGTATTAGGAGGAAGTTTTTTGCTGTGATGTGATACTGGAACAGGTTGCCCAGAGAAGCTGTGGCTGCCCCATCCCTCGAAGTGTTCCAACACTAGGTTGGATGGGGCTCTGAGCAACCTGGTCTAGTGGAATGTGTCCCTGCCAATTGTAGGGGGTTGGAACTTGTTGGTCTTTAAAATCCTTTCCAACACAAACCATTCTATAATTCTGTATCACAGTTCTACAAGTATTTGTTCAGATCCACTATCCTTGAACTTCATTAATGTGTTATGGGTGTGAAAGTGTCAGCTTTTAATTCATTACTGAGGCTTCTATTTTATTTCATCTGGAGCATTGAACATCTCTCTAGCTGTGGAGTTGTTTCACTACTCAGGGTATGTTTGCATGGTAACAGTGGAAAGCTGGAATATTAGTGGCACCAAACAGTTGCCTTCATGTAACTAATGTTTGATGCTGTTGCTTTAAACTAGGCAGTTAATTATCCAACATGCCTGTGCCACAGGTAGGTGCACTGCTGAGCAAGGAAGGTGAGGTAGAGTATTTAGTTTTTGCTTCATGAATCTAATAACATATTTCAAGGTGTACCACCATTTCCATTTTTGAGGACTTCTATTAAACATGCTTCTCCAGTAAGTATCTGTTAAATTGGAATTTGAAGCATTTAAGCTACTTCTCTCTCTGGCCTCAGATTTATTCCGCTCCAACACCTGAGATGCAGAAGTGAGTTTATCCAAATGATTACAGGTATTTGGATTGTTTATATTAAATTCCTCCATCTTTCTCTTGCTGAAACTATGAAAATGACTAAGTCACAGAAATTAGAGGTGCTAAAAAGAAGATACCACTCTTTAGTGGGTAAAAAATACTTTTTTCCTTACAAGCTTGATTAGGTTAGAATGTGGGAAGAGAGAAGTTAGAGTGAAATACCCCATCATGTTGTCTAAAACACTGTGCTCTACAATAGCTATAACTCTGTTTTCCATCACTGATATGCTTTAGCTTTGTCTTTGCCAAAGTTTATAATAGACACTGCATATCCATTGTGCTCTTACAAAGGGGAAGATCTTTGTATGTCTCAAGTCTGCTACTACAGAAGTGTTTGAATCCTGAATACATCCAAAGCTGGGTTTTATTTTGCCATTTCTTCTTTCTTCTCATGTTTGACATAGTTGTGATAAGATTTTCAACAGTTGAGGCAGACTATCAGCTTTCTACTTGCAGTTTAAAATTTTAGCTTTTTGAGGTAGAATTAATAAATTTTTGATATAAACCTAGTTCCTAATTAAACTGTAGAAAATTCTTATGGCTAGCGGGATATAAAATTAAACTTTTTTTCTATACAGAATTACAAACTGAGTTTGTAATTGTAATTTGCCTTACACTTCTAGTCAGATTCAAGTTTGATGTGTGTATTTAAATTCTAGGAAATAGTGAACTGTCTGTGAGTGATTCTGAGTAAAAAGTTACTCTAGAAAAACATGCCTAAATTTTGCTCTCTTCAAGTCAGTGTTATTTTTATGCACTTGCCAGTGTTGTATTGTCACTGTGGGTGGGTAGTGGGAAGCAGGCAGTCATGCTGCAGGGTTTTATTATTTCTGGCTGGGAAAGGTGCCCATTTGCCACAATGGTTTCTTCAGTTTTTCACGCCTCCTCTTCTCAGTTTCAAGCCTTTCAACACAGTGCTGCTTGTGTGCAGGTTGAGCTGTGCACTTTGCAGAAAGCTGCCCTTGCAGCTCAGGCACACGGTGCCTTGTGTGAATGGGTACATGTTTGGACCTAGTCCTGCTCACTAAACTGCTGCACAGGTAGGCAGCTCCTCTTCAGCAGTACCAGGGAAGGGGTTTTCAGGTAGTTGCCTTTGCAAAAATATTGTGGAATTACATAGGGAAACAAGTTTTCCGAAAGAAACAAGGTGGAGGAACATCAGGGTTTTCTTAAACACAGAGGGCTGTAGCCTCTCCTAAACAATTCCTTCTCCCTCTGAAAACAGTAATAAATCCAGATACCTTCCGTTCTGCCAGAAACATTTGCCAGCATTCCACACCAGGGATTTGTAAAGCTTGAACAAACCGTACACATGCTACACACCAAAGCTGGAATCCAAATGTCTCTGCTGGTTCTGGAAGAACTGTGTCTGGGATGTCTTTTCACTGTGTTTGCAGAACCAGGTATCTGGAGTGTGCTGTGACACTGAGTAGGCCAGAGCTGTTAGTGCCATTCGAGTACTGCAAGAGCCAGGGAAGAGGCAGCAGGAGCAGTTAGGACAGGACTGGAAGAGAGGGAGGATGTTGACAACTTGTGCCTGGAAGGAGTCAGTGCGTTATGAATTTTTGATACCAAAAGGTTCAGGAAAACAAGTTTGGAGCCAAGCTACAGTAAGCAAGTGACAAGCAAGGCACAGCAAGTAGTCGGTCTTCTGAGCTCTTTTCAGTGTCAGTTAAAACTCGACAACAGAAGTTGTGAGATTAAGTTCAGGTAAAGCTTCTGTGTTTGTGGAGCAGGTAAGTACTGTAAAGGTAATGCTTCAGCCTCTCAGAACATCTTGGCAGCAAGTAGTGGGAAACCTTAATTATTCCTCTTCACAGAAAAAATTTATGGCTTGAAAGAGAACATTTTATCACCACCTTGCAGTCTCTCCTTCCCTTTCCCCCTGCCTTTGTATTGCTCACAGGGTAGAATTCTTCTCATCTTCTTTTTGGGTGCCTGCACTAAGATGAAACACACCCTGTAAATGCTGAAGTAAACTTATCTCAGATGCTGACATTTCAATTTAATGAGATAAAATTCATCCAGAATTTATTGCTTACTATAGGGTATGGGTGAACACAGCAGGTTTTTGTTTATGGTACCAGGAGCACACTCTCATGTCCTGTTCTTCTGTGTTGTGCAGGATCTGGGTTCCCCAACAATAGAAGAACAAGTTGATCAGCCTACAATAGATGATGAGACTGTGCTGATTGTTCCTTCTTCCCATGGTTTTATCCAGGCAGCGGATGATATTGATAGTGAATCAGTCTTGCCCCTGACAACTCTGACAGGTATGACAGTCCCTGTCATTAAAGCAGTACATAGCACTTCTGAGTCTCTGCAGACAACACTTGCTTTCTCTTAAATAATTTTCCATGTCATTGCCATGAAATTTTAAGGTGAGTCGGTCCCATGTGACCTTGTGGGAAAAGCATTAAAACAGCAGGTGCTTCATTGCTTGCTGAGCTGTTGCCATCACCCTTGAGCCTTGAACTGGTACACATAGGATGGTAACTCTTTCTGTAGTGTGCATTTCTTCATGCCTGGTGCTGGAATGAAATTTGTTTGTCTTTTTGAGAGAAGACCAGAGGCATCAGCAATGCATTTGATGCCTCTCATCATGAGGGGCTGAGCTGTTTGTGTGTTGGCACAGCACTTACCTGGAAGGATGTGCTAGATTGTGCCACACTTCCCAATGCCAAGAGTCATCTCAGACTTGGAAGCAGTACAGATTTATTCTCACACTGCAGCATGTAACAAGTACTGCCTTCCAGAGGACAGATCTCCTTGCAGAGCCATCAGAGGGTCAGCACTAGGCCTGAGTGTAATACCTCATGAATCCAAAAGTGAGTCGTGCTGATTGCATCCATATTAGTCATCACTTACCTTCTCAAAACCCACCTGGACCTGATCCTGGGAAACGTGCTCCAGCTCAACCAACTTCAGCAAAGAGTTGTACTAGATGATCTCCAGAGGTCCCTTCCAGTCCCAATCATTCTGTGATTCTGTGAAACTAGAAATTGCAAACTGCCTAGTTTGAGCAGTATCACTTAAAATTGGTTAAAATTCCAGACTGTGTTTCCTGCCTCTTAAGTGTGTATTTTATATCTTGTTATAATGGCACAGTATTAGTAGTTCTAATGTACTTTGTCTCTTGGCAGATCCTATCCTACAGCATCATGGAGATGGGTCACACATTATTGGCTCATCACTGGGCAGTCCTGACTCAGAAGACTCAAAGGATGTTGAGGATTTAGTGAGCTGTCACTGAGAAGCAGTAACCGTGTCCATTTTCTATCGACCACGTTTGCATTGTGAAATTAGTTACAACTCTGTGCCACATCTCCAAAGAAAGCAGTCACAGTCTGTCTCTTTAAACAGAAACTTCCAGTTTGAAATTACTATGGTGCACTTTCTCTGTTCAGGCTGTTTTACCTCATCTGTGAAGGGTGACTGAGCAGCCAGCCGAGGCCTGAGGTGCCACATCTCAGCCAGGGTGTTCAGTGTTCTGAGGAGCCTCTGTTGCAGTGCTCACTGCCAGGACCCATCCAGACAGTTCTGATCTGACTTGCTACTGGTGTGCTGAACTGCACATCTGGAGAACTGCACAGAAGTCAAGGATTGTGGACTGTAGCCTCTTAGTGCCACAGCAAGAATTAAGTTTGCACAGGTTTCATGAAGAATGGGTGAGGATTTCTGCACTTACTGACTCTTGTAATACATGGAGTTACTGTTACATTTCAGGAAGGAATGAGTTCCATCAAAGACTTCAGGGAGCATGGGCAGCATCATGAAGAAATGATGTGTATTCCCATCTCATCTGACTCGTTCGTATGTCTGTGGCATCGGAGGAAGACACAGAAGCTTATGGGACTTGCCTGGTCTGCTTGCTCCTGAGGAGTCTGTTGCTGGCAACAGACAGAGCTCAGAAAGATCAGTTGTGGAAAGTCTTTATTTTCTTTTCTCTCATTGCTACAGCAAGCTGAATAAAAAGGGAAGGGCTATGAGAAAGGGAAGCTACTGGGACCCCCACAAGCTTGTAACTTCTTTGAGATTGTTATGAGTAGGTTGGAACATTTGTCTCTCTCGCTGTTTACCTGACACTACCAGCCACCTCTCCAGAGGTGATTTCTGCAGCAAGTTAGTAGATGGGGAATGATGTGGAGGTGGCAGTCTTGGAGGAATAGCTCTTGTGAGAGTTTGGACATAGGGCCCCGAGGCAAAGGAGGACAATTAATTCCTACATCCAAGGGTTTGAAACAGACACTAGGCTGAGCAGCAGCCTGTTAGCTAGGAATCAAGAGAAAAAGCTATAGAAATTAAAGACTCTTTGTATAAATTATTTTATTTATTTCTGTAATTAGCTCTTCATAATCAAGAGTTGGTCTTTTTCAGTCTGTGGTTTTGTTAATGTGAAAATAAGTTGTAGTTTTAAATGGTTGCCTAGGGAACAGAAATAATTGTATATTCAGTTTCAGCAAAATAAAGAGTATTTGTCTTACTTGACTGTAAGATGCCATTTATTTATACTGCCACAGATCCTTTCAATGCTGCAGTTTATTTGTACAGTAATAAAAAAGTGCATTTTTTTTTCCAAAATGAAAAAGCTTGTGCCATTCTGAAACATCAGTACAACTGGAATGTTCATTAAGCGCAACAGTAGCTCTTCAAAAAAAAGCGGAATGTCACGTCTTATGGCAATAATTTTCCCTAACAAGAGGGACATTACATATACATTTACATGAAAATCATGTACTGATTTATCCTTGCACAACCCACTTTGTTCCTCTCAGGCTGCTTGTTCTCACTTAAATGTCTCAAGTAGAGCTGAGAGCTGAGCTGAAAACATTCTGACACAGTAGCATCATTGCTGGGTTTTCCCAATGTCCATCATTTATCCACTTCATGGAAGTACAGGTTGGCACATATACATAACATGACAATAGAAAACAATATATAGTAAATTAGATTTCTAAATTTAGGTTCCAGGTCTCCTTGTCGATACCAGTAGATCTAGAAGAGAAAAGAGTTTGTATTACTTTAAAAAGCCAGGTACTTCTGCGGAGACTTTCCATGGTAACTGAACTGGCAACTTGTAGATCTGTTTTTTCCTGTAAAACAACCCAGCTTCTTCTGGCTAGAGAGAATGAGCATGTGTTTGTCTGTGAAGCTAGTTATGAAGACATGGGTTGTCTGGTCAGCTTTGTGGAAGAGGGAGGGTGAGTGGGGTGTTAGCCAGGGATGTTGTAAAAAAAAAATAAAGCTGGCTACACCCTGGTTGATGAGAACAAATATCAGGTTTGCACTAACACAGTCTGTTCTGGGCAGAGTTGTGGCTCCCAGCTCTAGAATCAGAAACTGGGACTGACCAGGCACTGCAGAGCAACTTCCCAGCTCACCCAGCACTGGGGCTCAGGGCCAGACCACTCCAGGTCACAGCTGGAGGAAGGAGAATGCCCCAAATATAAAATGCTACAGCAGAAAGGAGGAGCTATGAATGTCCCTTCCTATGGAAGGGGGGCTGGACTAGATGGGTGTTTGAAGGTCCCTTCCAACCCAAACCATTGTGTGATTCTATGAACCCCGACCTGCCAGGTCCCTTTGCCAATGCTTGGGACCAACTCTCTTGGAATTCTGCAGCTGTTGAGTAGAGAAACATCTGCTACTTGCTGTAGCTTCCTGCCCCTGTAACCCCTGTGCCTGAAAGGTCACTGACTTCTGCAAGTGCCTGGCTGGCCCCACCATTTCAAGCAAGTTCTGCAGCACAGTCCATCTCTGCATTCCCATCTCACTGCTCTGCTCCCTGGTTTCCTACTCTATCTCCACTGGCAGCTGCAAGTGGCACAGTCACAGAGGTGACAAGTCTTGCACCACAGCTGGGCTGCAGGAGTTGGCTCAGTTCACACGCTTGCACCACAGTAAATAACAAAACTGGTTACCACTCTCATTGTCAGCTTCTCTTATGGAGGCAGGAAAGCTTTTCTAGGAGAATGTAAAAAAGACTGCAGCACCACGTAAAGAATGTTTTATTCAGAACTGTAGACTCAAAGTCTTGCACAGCAAATGTGGTGGTACTTACAAGAATGCCAGCAGAAATGCAACACAAGGAGATGCAGAAAGCAAAAAATACATTCACAGGTTTTGGAGGTAGTTGCGGGAAGACAAAAGCACTGATTAGAGTGACCTGTGGAGGAAAACAAAGATGAAGAGTTTGCTCTCGCCTGCTCTCAGAGCTGTGATGAGAAGAGGCTCACTGTGACGGCTGGGGCACCACAATGCTCACTCCCCCCTGCACACCCCTCCCTCCTCTTTAACTCCCACCCCACAAGGAGCTGGAGGGAAATGCAAAATTCTGGGAGGAGAATCTGTTTGGTACAACTGCACACTGAAAACATTGATGAAAACTTTGCTACTCAGGTTTGTTGCCATCCTCCAAGTACTCATAAAGCCAGCAGGTACAGGGGTACACACTGCACATGTAGGAGCATTCCTTCAGCCAAGCATTTCCCCAGCTGGCACCTTGGCTGTCCCTATGGCCTCTCTGCACCTCAGGTCAAATGATGCTGCCGCCCACCAGGGACCACAGAACTGATGTTCTCCAGTCAAAATAGCATTGGGTTTGTCTGTAAAGCTTGGGGAAAGCATAGCTCAAGACAAAGGGACAAATTCTGGAAAGACTCATATAAGACATAATTAAAGGGAAGTTATAAATAGAAGGAAATAGAAGCAAACATGGTCTCCTGGGACATAAGCACTTTGTTGTCTCACCTAGCCTCACGTTCAGCCAGGATGGACAATTTACCAAAGAACTTTTTATTGCACAGCCAACTCATAAAAATGCAAACTCTGGCCTGAAGATGGCCCGAAGAAAGGTATTCTCCTGTTGTCAAAGAGCTTCAAAAGACAGGTGTGTCCCAAAGTGACTACCTGGGCCCCAATTACAGCCTGTTCAGTCACGGGAAGTTTCACCACCTGTTTTGGGGAGGAACTCTGGTCCCTTGTCACCTAAGGAAGGCACTCAACATGGGGTGGGATGTGGGATACTTACTACAAGCAGCAAGGTTGTTAAGCCACCAACAACTAGATTGATGATTCTGTCCTGAAGAAAAGAGAAGACGGTTACATGCACGTATCCCTTGCCAAAAAAAAACCCAAAACACCACGACAAAAAAAAAAAAAAACAAACACCTGAAACATGCCATTAACCAACAACACTGAGAGCGTCACCCAGGACCCATGTTATCCCCAGCACAACACTGAGGCTCCCTGGTTAGCTCTGTCTGCCACACAGGAAAGTTTCCTGCCCTCCAGTTCCACGGACCCCAAGGAGGTTGTACTGGCCAAGGCCTTGTGCAGCAGGTTGGCTTGTTTGCAAATGGTTTCCTCGCTATGTCCAAATCTATTACAGTTGTGCAAATCATTTTAAAGGGTTTTTTTTTTTCAAAGTGGGAGTGCACAGATGGAGGGTGTCAGAAAAAGCTTGTTTTAGCCTCGCTGCCTGAGAATTAATAGCTCGATAGTGTCTTAGGTGGGAATTTGTGGGCTGCTGGCAAGGGGGTGAAGTGTTGCCTGCACCCCAAACATTCCACCCTAACACCAGCAGACCTGAGCACACTGCACAGTGGCTCTGCTTGGATGGACAGATAACCCCCACACACATTTCTTTCTGCAGCATCTCATCAGGATAAAACAATTGGCTGGGAAGACACAACCTTTTTGCACCGAGGAAGAGGTGTCATCATCACAGTCCCACCCCAATGGCATCAGGGCAGGGACTAGCTGTTACACTGGGCTGCATGAGCACCCAGGGCAGGACCCCATACTGATGCACTTACTGGAGTGAAAAAACAACTTGAAGGAAAAGGGAGAACATTCCCATCCCTGCTGGGACACCTGTCTCCTCCCTGTCTTCATGGTGCTGCTCTGTGTAAAAATATCTATTGCCACACGCGGACTGGGTTGTGCACAGTCAGCTGTAACACCCCAGATGGCTGGCTCCCCAAATCAAAGGCTAGAAGAACAGCTACAGCAGTAAAGATGTGCAGAGAGAAAGCTCCCCGAACTTCAGTTAATTACACTGAGAGTCATTGAATAGGTATGGTGAAAGGAAAGTGAGAAAAGAGTTCAAGCAGTGAAAGCATCTTGCCCAAGACATCCCAGCCAGCAAGCAGGGCAACACGGGTTTCCCTCCATTTGGTGTTGGACCCTTCTTCCCTCCTAGAATTTGGATTTGGAGAGGGAGAAGCCCCAGATCATGCAGAAGTAACACTGGCAGCAGCAGGGCATGAGGAGAAAAGCAGAACAAAGAGTAGGAGGCAGAGAGCTCTGGTGGGAGACCACCAGCCCTCACCTAAGACTTTGTGGAGCTCAGGCTCAGGTGGTTCAGACACAGGGGGATGCTGTGCCCTGATTGTGTTCACCCCCCAAGAGAAAGGGCCACAGCAGGCAGATTCTTTGAAACCGCTTCTATTAGTCTCCCATGGGAGCACCTCCATAGGAAGGGAAGTGAATAGGAAATTGTCACCAACATCTCCTGCCAGTCAGGCACAAACCCTTTCTCAACAGCGCTTCCACGCATGGGATCATCAATACAACAGCAGCCTCTGGGAGCCAGTTATGAGGTACCCACCACTGACCCCAAAAAAGGAGCCAAGAGAAATAACTCCAAACAAATAACAAGCAACAGCACGAAATGCAAGCACAAAATGCTCCATGAAAGCAAATCATGACATCTGAGTTGGACTCTTTTACCTAAGCTAAAATAAATTCATTAAAGCTAACTTTAATTTAGATGGTATATGGAAGGGTCCTTACCCCCAGAAACCACTCTGATACCAGGAGAAGATGGTGTTTTTGCTCTGCCCTTGCCCCGCAGACCCAGCTGAGCCCACCAAGGCGATTTTATGGAGGGGGATCAGAGTTTGTGTGCAGCCTCAGCTCCTCCATTCAGGGTGGCAAGAGGTGAGCAGCTGGATTCCTTGTGCCATGAGGAGATGGGTTTTCAACAGCAGAGAAGGGAGGCAAGGCTGAGGAGCCAGCTGCAGAGCAGCAGTGGGTCACCATCCTGTAGAGCTCACCCAGTGAGCGCAGTCACAGCCAGCTCTCCACAGAGAGGCTCAGAGGGATGGACACACGGTTAATACACCATCCAGAAACTCAGCCATGACTATTTTTCTCCTAATCAACTACAGACTTGGAGGGACAATTTTAAGATGGCGAGAATTCACCCATTTTGCCAGGACTGAGACTGGTCTGACGGGAGAAAACAAGGGGGTCAGACTTGGCAGTGACCACAGAGCATTTTCCTCTGTTTCATGGAGTGTGGGAAAGAGCATCCCCCAGCAGAGGGACCTCTCCTCTGACACTGTTGAGGGATGGATATCCCAGCAATAGCTGAATCAGGTGCAGATGCCAGCAGTGGAGCAGCTTTGCCACGTGGCATCTGGTCCCTGTGGGTCAGGGCATCCCCTTCCCGGTGCTTAAACCCGCAGTCACTCAAATTTTCCAAATGCGCTGCCGGCAGAAGAAGGTATTTCAGGATCCAGGGATTAGAGACACTGATCCTGAAATCCTGGGCTTGGCAAAGCAGTGAGAGGCTGTGTTCCCCAGGGCCTGCTGACACTTCAGCCCCAGGCAGCTTAGCACAGCAAAAAGGTTAAAAATACTCAAGCAGAGGCCAAGACGGCTAAAGGGATTGGAGATGACGGAGCCTTTCACCTCCACACCACGTCCGAGTGCACAGCCCAGCCCGGGCAGACACTCATGGATCCTGGGCACGCAGAAATGAGCTGTGACAAGCCATGTCTCCTACATGCCATGTCACCCAGCTGGCAAAGCCAGCTCTCACAACCAGCACAGCTGATTCAGGGAGGATTTTTCTCCAACATCACCATGAATTACAATAGCTGCTAGAGAAAAAGACAAAAAAAAAATGCAGCATGCACAGCAAAACAGCTGCTGGAGGTCACCCTGCACATGGGAACCAACTTCTGCTACACCCCAGCAGTGCATCAATGGGGGTTCCCATTCAGCAGCCGTAGTGAGCTGTTGGCCAGACAGGAGATGAATTCCATGTTTCAGGGTTGTACAAGCTGCATTTTGAAATGGGAGGGTTGATGCCCTTTCCTCCTACTCTGTGGAGGGTGTTGCAGGTGCTGGAGGCACCAGGCTTGTCCCAAGGAGCTGCTGCAGTGCAGAGGTGTCCCTCTACCTCTTTCCCTCTGGGAAAGGGAGACAAGGTCAGGAAGTGTCAAGTCCTTGCAAAGCAGGAGGGCACAATCCAGGATCCTTTGGGATCTGAGTAAAGGTTACTTGGAGCAACAGGGAAACCGAGGCAGGACCGAGGGTGTAGCCTCACCACTGCACCTGCTGCACAGGCTTTGACAGAGCAACAGCTTTGCTCTTTGCCCTGTTCCAGCTCAGCACTTTGCAAAATAGCAGCTTGTGGGCTGAGCCCATGGGGATCCTGGCAGAGGCTTGGCCAGGACAGGGGAACACGCTGGTCCCCCAGAGGGTGGATACCTGGTGCCATCTCTGCAGGAATGACAGAAAGGCCATTTTTATGTCTTACATCAGCAAGTCCAGATGGTCAGCAGCTATCACAGCCTGTTGCAGCCATAGGGGATCCCTGAACCTAGTGCCAGCCCAAACCTCACAGCATCACAGGCAATACAGGCTGTATACAGAAGAGCTGTGCCCAGGGCCACGCTGGTCAACCCATCCCCTGCAAGACATGGGGACATGCTGGAGTGTCCTCGAAGGCTCCTCATTCCCATTTTGGGCTGCTCAGCCTCTCTGGTGCTTTTTGCTTTCAACCCACAGCAGTTAACCCTTCTGCACTTACATTTAAATGCTTCTGTCATGGAGGAACCCAACTTTCAACTTCTTTCCCAAGAAGTCCTGCACCTGTGACAGTCAGTCTCCTCTTTGCCACTGCACTGCTGTGCCTTTGCTTTGTGTCATCTCATACCCACTCGCAGCCAGTGCTGCATCCCTGGTAACCACAGCTGAATCCACAGCATTCCCTCTTCCCACCAGCGACTTCTCTGGGACTATCTTGCCCCCAGTCTCCTCTCAGCAGTCAGCACAGGAGAGCAAGCTTGGCAGGAGCATCTGGAGCATGGCAGGGGAAGGAGGCTGGTGCTGCAGCCAAACTCTCCTATCCCCACGGGGTGGCTTTAGCCTCAAAGTCACTAGCTTGGAGACCAGGAAAGCGTAAGAAGGCAAGAAGAGGGCATCTCCATCTCTACATCTATTTCCAGCTGCTGGCAAGGGTGCAAGACCCCTAATTTGGGGTGCAGGGCTTCCTGGGGTACAAGCACTGCCCTGCCTCTCCCTGTGGCCTCATGCCCAGCCCCAGCAGAGGGTCCCACTTTGCCAGGACAGCCATCACTTGCAGAGACCCAAAAGCAGAGCTGGGGCACAGGCAGACACACTTCTCCCAGCAGACCTGCTCCCATTCTAAGGCAAAGTTTAGCTTTTCCATTTCTGACGAGGAACGTTTCCAGCTCTGGACCTCACCAGCGTCTGTCTCTAGGCAACCCCAGTGAATCACGGAGGAAACGACCCCGGGCCAGCACAGTGATCCCTTGTCTGTTGGACACGGGCTCAGCAGTGAGAGACCATTGGCTGCCGCTGGGCCCGCACAACAGGTTCCAAAAACAGCCACAGGAGATGGGCTGGGGGTGATGTGTAGGATACAGGACCCCCATTTGAGTACAGGAACTGGAATTAGCATCCCATATTTATTATTTACTGCTCTCCTTTGCAAGCGGAGGCACAGCTGGAGAAAGACAGGGATCAGGGACTTAAGGCGTGACCTGGGCTCAAATGTTGGGGGATTGCCTGCTCCGATGGCACATCCTGGTCCCCAGAAGTGCCCATCCCTGGAAGCTTCTCAAAATCCCAGACCAAGGACAGCCAACAGGTCCCCAGCACAGGGCACTGCTCCAACAGAGGTACTCTTAACCTCCAGCACTCCCCATTCAGGGCTGGAATCCACTGCTGGGGATAACCTGTCCCCCTCACTTCATCTTCTCGGGGTCCTGCCTGTCCTCTTATCCCACATCAACCTATTTTCGTCCAAAAATTTGGCTCGTATCACTTTATTTATATTTTTATTAAACATTATCATTTTAGCAGCAGTTCCAAGTACTTAGGGAGGAAGGGGGTGGGGGAATGATGCGTTTGATACAGTTGTCAATAACCCTGCACAGTTTCAGCCTGCGCCCCCCAAACATACACACACACACACACATACACACGTTGCTGGGTAACTTCTCCTTACAGGGAACAAACCCTAAGTCGCAAACCTATGTCACCCCACTGGACACAGGTGCACACCACCAAGTATCATGATTCCCGATGCCAGGCAGTGCCTGAGGAGCCCCCTCCCCAGCGCAGCCCCCCACACTGACCCGCAGCAGCGCCGAGAGCCGCCCGGCCGAGCGGCTTACGGGGGATTGACACCTGAAGAGTCGGTGCTGCCACACGTCAGCCACCGCCAAGGAGAGACACCGCAGTCTCCTCCATCCCGGGAGAAAAATAAATTACCGCGAGGGCACCAAACGCGGCCCCCCAGCCCCATCCCCAGCACAGACCCCCAAAATCGGGCGAGAGGCAGGCCCGGGGTGCTGCAGCCCCAAAGCCCCGGCTTGGAGGGCTGCAGGGACACTTGCACCCGGATGGGACGCAGCGGCTGCGTGACCCCTTGACTGCACCCACACCCTTTCCCAGCCCCGCTCCAGGGGTCCCCCCGACCCTGGGACTCTCTGCACCTCGACCCCTAATTCCCCAGAAAGTTGGGGGGATGTTGGTTTTAGGGGGCTTATTTGAAAGTTTATTGTTTTGGGGGGAGACGGTTGTTTTGGGAGTTTTTTATTTGGGGAAGGGGTCTTGCTGGAAGGGGGATTGGAAATAGTTCTGGGGATGTGGTTTGGGTTTTTTTAAATTTGAGGGCTGTTTGTCTAGGCTGGTTTTGATGGATTATTTTTGGTTCGGGGCACTGATCAGGAGGGGGTTGTTTTGGTTTTATTTCAGGACGGGTTTTTTTATTATTATTATAATTCTGCCAATTTGCAGCATTTCCTTCTTTTGGAATTTAGGGGGTGCTCCTTTTACATTTTGCCATCGAGGTGCAGCTTTCTGATTTTCGATGGTGGTTTGGGGGGGGGGGAGACCAAATTTGTTATTTTACAGGGGTGTTTTTTAATTTGTTTGCAGGAAGTTTGGGCAGGTTCCTCACTCGGGCCGGCTGCGGTTCTCCGGAGAACCGCGGGCGGGGTGCGAGAGGAGGGAGGGGGCTGCCGCTGTCGGGGAGGAAGTTCCTCATTACGCGGGGGCATTTATACGGGGGTGGGGGCGGGCACACTACGGACTTCCCGCTGCGTTTTCCTCGCTGCGTTTGGCTCCGCGAAGGGCAAGGGGAGAGGAGGCAGTGTTGGCGTGTCCCGCCGGGGCGGTTGAGCGCTGTGCCTTACCCTTGCCGAGGACTCTGCCGAAGAGCGGGCGGTGGTCGGCGCCGCCGGTGCCGTACCCGCGGGCGGGGAAAATCCCTCCATGGCGCGGGGGGCGCAAGCGCCGCGGCCCGCGGGGGGGCGCGCGCTCGTCCCGCTCATCCCGCGCCTTCCTCCTCCTCCTCCTCCTCTCTCTCCTCCTCCTACCGCCCCACCCCGCCCCTCCGCGCCCGCTCCGCGCCCGCGCGCGCCCGGACGGGGAACACGCCCACCCCACGGACACGCCCCCGCGGGAGGGACCCGGGATTGGAGGAGGGGGGGAGGGAACTGGGGATGGAGGGAGTTGGGGAAGGGGCCCCGGCTCCGCGGGAACTCCGCGGATGCGGAGGGGGCGGGGTCAGCGCTCTGCTGCAGGCTGTGTCCGCTTGCTGTTCGACAAAAGTTGCGGTATCTGAGCAAATCTCGGTGTTGGTCATGATATGGTGCCCTGGAGAACTGAGCCTCATTTCATTTCATTTCATTTCATTTCATTTCATTTCAATTCAATTCAATTAATTTTATTTCATTCGATTTAATTTAATTTCATTTTGATTGTATTTCATTTTATTTTGTTTTGTTTTATTTAATTTCATTTTAATTTTATTTAATTTTATTTTTGTTTTATCTTGTTTATTTTATTTTATTTTTCTTAGGTTTTTTTTTTTAACTTTATTTTATTTTCCTTTATTATATTTTGCCATCATAGAGTCATACAATGTTCTGAATTGGACAGGGAACCAATAGGATCATCAAGTCCAACTCCTGGCTGTGCACAGGACACCCCAAGAGTCACACCATGTGCCTGAAAGTGTTGTCCAACCACTTCTTGAACTCTATCAGGCTTGGTGCTGTGACCACTTTGCTGGGGAGCCTGTCCAGTGCTCAGCAGCCCTCTGTGTGAAAAACCTTTTCCTGATATCTAACCTAACCTTATTTTATTGTATTTTATTTTTCTTATTTTATATTTAATTTTTTTACTTGATTCTATTTTACTTTATTTTATTGCAGGTGGAGTGTATTTATTTATTTATTTATTTATTTATTTTAATTATTTTATTTTTAAACATCTGATGCTGGCAGAGCTCAAAAATGAACTTACATGTGCTCTTCCTGGTCACCAACACGTGTTATCCACCTCAACTAGACAAAAGGGAGGGATTATTCCTGGGGCTGGGATTTTGCTCTATACATTCATTAGCCAGTTTTCCCTTGGAGTCACCAAGTGAAATCCCATGCACTGCTGCTGCTGCTGCTTAGGGTAAAGCTTGATACTGCCACTGCAGAGCTGAAGATGGGTTTGCATGTGAAAAAGCCTGGGGGCATTCATTTTTTTTTAGTTAAATTTTCATTTTTATTTGTTTTCCTTTTTTACTTTTTTTATTTTTAAATTTGATGTCCTTTCATATTTATTTATTTTAGTTTTTTATTTAATTTGGGGTTTATTGATTTATTTTTCATTTATTTTAACTAATTTTTTTAACTACATTGCCTGCTCTCACAAAATATCCCCCAGGCCATCATGGCCTCAGCATTTCTCCAGTGCATTTTAGGATGAAAATAAACCAAATAAGATGCATTAAATGTCATGGCTCCCAGGACATTTTAATTTTTTTTGTTCAAACAAACTCTGTGGTTTTCCCCTGACCATACACCATACTGCCTGCCACACACCTCTCCAGGAATTCCAGGGGGCTTCTTGCCTTGAAAGTCAAATTCCACTAAACACCAGTAGAATTCAGCAGAAATAAGATGGGCATATCCTCTTGTTGCATAAAAAATTTTAGAGGCCAGATCTGTAGGGGAAAAGACCAGGAAGAGGAAAAGTAGCCGCAAATATGAATTTTCAGTGCAATTGTTCCCTTGGTGGGTCCAGTTCCGGCCATCCCCAGCCATCCAAGATCTCCCTGTAGGCCGCTGGTCACGGCTCGTGGGAGCTCCCCTGCTCTTGAGCAAGAGGGCAGTGAAAGCAGTCGCTTCTCTTGCGAAACATTTCGGTCATTTTAGGTGAAAAGTGCTACCAGGGCCGCTTGACCTCAGGCCATGCTGTGTACTAAGGGCCCCTCTCCGCCTCCTGAGCTGAACAGCTCAAAGACCAAAGCGCCGCAGCGTCAAAGACAGGAAGCACTAAACTCAAGTAAGGCAGGAAAATTATCAAGGTTTCGATGAGCTCAACTATGTCCTGAGCTGAAGGACTGGGTGGGAACCCACAAAGGCCTCCTGTAGCCCTCCAGCAGCCGTTCCCACACTCACAGTTGGGTGAAGAAGGTCTCAGGATCTCCAGGACTCGGTGGAGAGGCTCTTCATGTCATCTTGAGCCACTTGGAAAAAAAATCCCATGGTGGGTGAAGGATGTGGCTTCCTGACACACAAGTGCTCTTGACCTGCAGAACAGTTGGGTTTACGCTCGTTTTTCAGCACTTGTGTATTAATATTCCCAAGCAGATCTGGCTGTTCCCAGATTAAATACCGAGGGTTTTGTGGGGTCTAGTTGGGGCCTGGGAAGCACAGGAGTCTGAGCCACTAACATAACAGACCCATCAGATTCACTTTTTTCTACAACATAAAGTAAGTGTATTAATCCTCAGTGAAAGGCATGTACACTTCTCAGGGCTGAAATAAAAAACAATCCGCTTTTTAATGGAGGAAAAAATATAAAAGGAAATCTTGGGTGGTTTAAAATCACAAAGGTTTGTTCTGCTCAGGTTGGACACAATCTTTCTTGTTCCTGCTTGGCGTGTTTTACATTTATTGCAGCTGGCTGCTTCTGTTAGAGCAGTTCCAAGGTATCTGTGCTGAGCTTTAGCTCCCCTTTCTCAAAAACATTCTTGGCATTGCTTCCAAGCAATAGATCTGGCCCATAAATTGCAGAGAGCTTTGGAGTCTCTTCAGAACATCAGCACCATGGACTTGTAGAAGAATATATGCTCTCTCCTGTCTAATATTTTATTTATATTAAAGGTCAAGATGTGTTATCTCCTGTACTCCGGATGAAGGTTTAATTCAGCACATATATGAAAATTGCAATGTATCCCAAGGCCAATTGTATACCACTGTCATTGATGCTGCTGCTTCCATAACTCACAGGCTGGTTTGTTGGAGTCCCAGGGCAGAGGTCAGTAACTCATGTAGGCAGGCCTTCAGCTCCTCACCAACCCTTTTTGCTGATGCTCTGTGTGTCCTTTCAAGTGATGTAATGTGCTGAGGCTTCTAATACATCAATTTATCCCATAACTCTTCGGTAGCATGGGCTTTCTGCTGCAATTTATCTTGGTTGCAGCTCCAGCAGCAGAAGCCACTGCTCTCCTGTCTCCTTCCCTGCAGTGATTTCAGCTTCCCGACACAGCTGTTAGTAATTACAGCCTAGTAATTGGGTTTTGCACTATTAAATCAGCCTTCAGCTCCCAGCACAATGGCCCTTGGGCTATTCTATTTGGTATGTTTTAATTTGAAAGGATACCATTTTCCTTGGAGCTTTCTAACAAAGCTTCCACAACCCAGAATTCCTGGAGGACCCAGGAACTGTTTTCATCTTTGTTTTCGAGTCCAAAGTGAACCTGAGTAACAGACTTGATTTGTTAAAATGGACTTTATTCTCATCTCTGTCAGCCCTCAACCTGAGGAAATACTCTGGAAGATAAATAAATGGACAAGACATTTACGACACTGAGATCCCTCTCCATCATCCCAGAAGAGCTGGGTTTGTCTCCCTCCATGGAAAGGGTCACCCAACCCTGGCAGATGAAAGGTAAAACCAGCTCAAGGGCTGCTAGCACTGCTCCTCCACCCCAGAGCAAGGGGCATGACTTTTTCCAGTTAATGCTGCCATGCTGAGACTGTACATTTCTTGCCCTTGCATGTGGCAGGGGCACATGTTCTGCTGAGAGGACGGGTTTCTGCAGAGGGTTTGTGAAAAGAGAAGAGAAACCAAAAGCTTTAAGTTTTGGAGTTCCTGCGGTCGGTTTTACTCAGTTGCTGCCTGTAAGGACTGAGAGATTTCTAAATTGGTACCCAGTGGTGTTACAGACATATTCAAACTGAAACAACGACAACAGTTAAAACTCAGCAAAAATATTTCCAGCATTCCCCAGGTGTAATCTCACGATGCAGCCAAAGGTCCCTGCTTGCATCTCTCAGCTTATGGTAACTTTCCTTGAGTCTCTGCCTTACAGCTTTCAGAGATTTCCCCTAAACAAGGATTCATGCACTAATTTAGTGTTAATGGAGAACTCCAGCGGCAGAGGGATCCACAGGGCAGGTGTCACAGGGGGAACACGGCACTGCTGTAGTGACACCCACTGGCACCGCGGCGGTGGGGCTGATGTGAGCAGCTCGTATCCACCAGCTCCCTTGATGTTACGGTCATTGCTTGGGACACGGGAAGGAACATCAGCCCAACAGGAGGGGAAAAACAACCACGACCCTTTATCATTTGCAGCCAAGGAGAGAGAGGTCTGGGGGAGGCAGTCAGCAGAGGGAGGCACGAGCTCACAGATTCGGTGCGAGCCTCAGCCTGCGGCGTCCCTCCGAGCTCCGGAATGCAGGCAGGGGGCTTCAAATGGTTCTGCAAAACTATTGCATTACACTTTTTCCACATTTGCACTTAGCTTTTAGAGATCAGACAACAGACTGAACAAATTAAGAAGCTCAAACATTCTGATCCAGGGATGTGTTGTCTGAATTATTCATTATAATCTTCATTCTCCTGTGAGTTTTCCAGCAGTTTGAGTTTCATGAGGATTGTGGATTCTCCCTCTTTTACATTATCTTATTTAATGTATTGCAGAAGCTGTCCCATCTGCTCCTTCATGCTCCACAATCTCAACTGAAAGGGTCACAGTGTTTGATAGAAGAGTCAGAGAAAAATGTCCTCAAGATTTTTTATTTTTGAGAATATTTTCAAAAATATAACTGTTTCATTAACATACATGTGTGTATGCATATATAATGAAAATTTTCTTTCTGTGCCTTTGATAAACGTAGAACCAGTTTACCAACACCCAGCTCTCCTCTGAGGCTGGTGGCAGATGTGAAGTGGGGCAGCAGCTGTGGGGCTGCTTCAAAACACCCCTTTGAGGAGCAGAGGGAGGAGCTCGGACTGACACCGATCGTTACACACCATCTGAACGGCGGAACAGCCCTTCATCTGCTATGTCTGCAAATCAGGCAACATCGCTTGTCAGCCCAGCGAGGGTGGCAGGAACATCACAGGGAAATCTGGATTGTTACTGATCTTCAAGAGGGAAAAAAAATGTTACTTGGAATCGCAAAAGTACTTATAGCAGCAGTACCACCTCCCGATTTTGCAGGTTTTCCATCTTGTTATTTAAGCTTTCCACAGCAGGACAAATAGCAAAGAACAATCTCCCCCTCCTTGTCCTTCCTCATTATGTGCATATGGTCCCCTTAGCACCACCTCAGCCTTGAAATTCAGGATTTTATGATGCTCTCTGCAGAGATGAAAGACCTTCCTCACCCACAGCAAGCACGCTTTGCTGTGCCAGGAGAGGTCATCCCACCAGCAGCGAGGTTCTGTGTGACTCCTCCATCTGCCCAAAACATCTCGAGGCTACCTGGCAGCAAAGTGAGACAGGAGAAGGAGATTTTCTTTCTCAAATTTGGCCTTCCCAAGGCACATGCTCTATTAAACAAGGGCTAGCCAGAGAGTGACTAAAACACCTGCCTGGAATCCAGACTGCTGCCTCCTGTGCTGAAATGTTTCCAGCTGGCACTGCCCCAGCCACAGGCTTTTTCTTCTCCATGGGCTGTGCAATTCAAAACCTGCAGCAGCTACAGCCTCTGAATTGAAAAGCAAGTAATGTAAATCCTATTTGCATAGGAAGCTGTTATCTTACTAAAAGCTCATGGATTTCATGGCATCTGAATAGATGCACCATCCCACATGAGAGGTGTGAATCTCTTGTTTAGCACAGGTCACTGCTTATCATTAGGTAACTCTGGGCTGAGGTTGATGACAGCGTTTGGAAACTGTGTTACTCCTCAGGCAGTAAAATAATGTTCCAGAAACAAACCCTCTGCCTTCTCTGTATCTGTCTTGTACCTCTGTATCCACCTTGTCCGTGTCGGACAAGATGTGTCTGATCAGTGAAGCACAGTGGAAAATACTTATTAACCTCTATTGACAGAGTCCCAGGGTAACCACTTCATTAGCTTATCCCTGACTAGAGTCTGTTTATTCAGTCTAGTATCATTCCCTTTGAAGTACTGGCTCATGTTGACCCTCCATCCATCCTCTGGTGCCTCTCCAGTTTTCCAAAGTTTGTTAAGATCTAAAATTCATGAAATGGAGTCCTAAGCTACTGAGAGTGTACATGACCCTGGACTTCTGAACTGAAAGTGTTTATATTTAGCAGGTGATGCTTCATATCCTCCTTAGTTACAGACAGTAAATTATTTCATCTGGTGTAGATGGATTCCACTATTTTGCTTTGATATAGTAAAGAAGGAACTATGAACATTTGGTGTGATTTTTTCCCATCTGAGGGATATAAATGGTAAAATTGTAAATAGCAGAGAAGCTATTCCTAAACGAAGATTTTCAATGGTATTTTAATATCTTACTACTGTCTGTAGCATACTTAAGCTTTTGTATTTCTTCTGTTTCTTTTGTCTTGCATTCTAAATAATCTGCTTGCAATACACATAAGCAATGAATATCTCTTCTCTAAATACCACTTCTGAACTTATTGTTCATATCTATCTATATCTATATCTATATCTATATCTATATCTATATCTATATCTATATCTATATCTATATCTATATCTATATCTATATATCTATATCTTTCTTCTCTGTTTCTCTCCAAAATATTGCTCTAGTCTGACTAAATATTAATCCATTGATGTTTTAAATAAATCTCTGTCTTTGTAGTTGCAAGTGTAGTGATCTTTCTCACTTGTTGAGACTGAAGGTGTGAGTGATAGACTATCAAAGACATATTTCATCTTTTTAATTAGCGTCTCCTCCAAACGTTGATCTTTCAGCCCTTGGTGCACAGACCTCCTCCTTTTTTAAGAGGCAGTGAAGGGAAGCTGGGTCCCTCTGGGCTGTGACTCCAGCTCCTTCTGATCAAGACAGATCTGTCAGGGAGGTTAGGATAGGATCTGGAAGGTTCTAATCACCACAGTCACAGAATGGGGCCACAGAGCGAAAACTCTGTATGAAGTCTGTAGCTTCAGGAGACCAGAGCCAGGGAAAAAGGCAGATCTGCAGGGCCACCATGCTCTTTCCTCCAGAAACACTGCCCAACACATCCCTGCACGGAGCATGCCTGGCTCCAGCCCATCTCTCCAGGCACAGCATCCTAGAACTTGTCTCCCAGCACCCACAGCCCACCTGCTGGCTCTTCCTCGCTCACGTCCCAGAGCTGGCTGTTCCTCAAAAGCACCATGTGTTTGGCACGAGGATGCTCCCCAGGACAGCACAGCAGACATCCTCTAGATACCCTGGGCAAAAATGAAGAACCTGCCACATGTCCAGTCCCCTTGCTTTTTGCTCCATCCCCCAAGCAGCTGCCAGCATCTTATCCCCCCAAGAAGGACACCTTCCCCTTGGATGAGGCATTCAGAGGAAGGAGGCAGGAGGAACATCTGCAGTGAGGAGCTGTGACCGTGTCCTACTTCCCCAGCCAGCAAGAGCTGAGCTACTGCCAGAAAGGGAGAAGGTTTCTGTGGGTACAAGATGGCTGGCAAAAGGCTGATGCATCTGTGTGGTTGACTCATTAATGTGTTCATCCTTCCCTGAACCCATCCCCTTCTTCCCTCCCTCCCCTACCACATCCTCCTCCTCCTCCTGCTTTTAGGCATTCCTTTCCCTTTGTCTCCCTGTCCTTAGAGCCGATGCCTGCCCGGACACCTTCAGCAGCAGCACCACAGAGCTCCTGCTGCGTAGGTGCCTCTACATGGCTTCATCCTTCAGAGCCAAGTGCCTGCCTTGGGGAGGCTGCCAGGAGGATATGTGAAACAGGAGAGCATTTGCTTCCCTAAGTTGTGTGGCTAAGGTTTATTCCACATCATGGAAATACAAATAATGAGGAAAATGGTAAATTAAACACACAGACATTCAACCGTCAATGAGCAGGTGATGAGAGAGATAATAAGGGAAGCCAGGGGTTGTCAGGCACTGATGGAGCTACTCTGGTTTTGGAGAGGGTCAGCCTCAATCTTGAAACTGATAAGACGGGGAAAACATGGTTAGTGTGAATATTAAGGGGTATTTGAAGGAGACTGGGGAACTGTACAAAACTTACTATGGGATGTTTAAGGGCAGGATCAAAGAATGAAGGGAAAGATCAGGGTGGAACAAGTATGGGAAGATGGCAAGGAGGGAGGCTGGACATGTCAGCAGGTGTTTGGGCAGGACGTTCACCTGACTGGGCCCAGCCTCTGATCCCTGCAGTCTGACCTGTCTTCTTGTTAAATCCCATTCTTAACTCCAGCCCCTGGAAAAGACTCGAGGTCTGAGCCAAGGCTGGTTGAGACAGACAGGGTAGAAGACACTGGACAGGATTTTCAAGGGATCCATGAGTGTGAGGTGCCTGTGAACATAAGAATATGGAAGAGTATTGATGGGAAAAAAGATCCACAAAAGCACCAAGCAACAAAGATACTCTATCCCAACACTGAGATGTGTTCTATGAACACTGTCTGACAAAGTGTTCATAGAAATGGTGATGTTTGTTCAAGGCTACATTGCAGGGACTTTTCAGGTGCCAGCCTGAAACTCTGCTAACACTAAACATTCACCCTCCCAAATGCTGTTTGTGAGTGTACTGGGCTTCAGACTTCAAGTAATTGTGAAGTCTTGATTGCAACAAGAAAGAAAATGTGTTTTATTAAGTAATTACAAGTTGCCAAGAGATGTTCAGCACGATAGATTCAAGTAAAGGCTGAAATCAGAGCACACCACCCTGGAACACACAAGGTTGCACTCTTGCCATTCCACATGTAGCTGTCAAACCCAAAGCCTGAAAAGCAGGTCTTGGAAGTTTATTCTACCTCCTTTTATGAGCTTCAACAAGCACAGAAAATCTTGTACAAAGCCATGAAGGGAATTAGAATTACTGCAAGTAGATCAGTGCAAGCTCACGGGGAGCCTTGCCACCAGCCACTCCTTGAGTTGCTGCAAATGGCTGTTGAGAGCATTACAGTATTCCCTGATAAGAGGAATACCAACAGATAAAAAAATACCTTGGAAGATATTTTCACAGAATTACTTTTTACTAAGACTCTTATCAGAAAAAAAGCACATATTTTCATCTCGAGGCACTAAAACTGAGAGATGAGATTTTATCTCCAGCTCTTTAAAGTTCAGTAAAAAAGTTTCTGTAATGATGTTCAGAAATTAGTTATTTTATATGAACTTTGTGGTACCCCTAAAACAAATCATATCTTCTCCAGATTGCTTATTTCCAATACTTCTTCACAAGCTGGTGACATTACATTAAGACAAAAGTACGCTCACGTTTCCCCACATGCTTAAAACTGAGTTAGGGAACATTTCAGTTACAGATGTGTCAGATAAGGGAAAATACTGACAGCACTTCTGAGTGAAAGATACATCCAGCTTAAGTGTAGCAGGGGAAACTTTGTTGGTACTCAAGTGTCACCTTCCTGTTCAGCCAGAAGGGCTGAACACCAAAGCCAGGTCAGGAAGAACTTTGACAGGCCGAAGGAATGGTTATGTTACCTTAAGTTTATGTTAACCTTATGTTACCTTAAGTTTAGCGTGAACTGGAGCGAAATCTGGATATGAACTGGATGCCAAAGGACAATCATCACTGGAACTATCACTGCCAGTACAAAACCTGCTGTCCTGGCAATGAAGTGAGAGAACTCTCAAATTCAGCAGAGTCCTGACAAAGGCTATGTCTGTCCACTGGCCTCCAGCACTGATTACAAGGCTTGTCCTTCCTTTTCATCCAATTAATCTTTCAAATATCACGACGAGATTCAATCTTTTCCCACACTAACAATACTGAAAAACATAAGTAATAAAATCTAGGTAGCTCACTCTCTCAAATGGAGAAGAATCTGCCAACTCATATAAAATCAGCATTTCAGAAGTGGAACATGAATTCCCATGCTACTCATCTGAAATGAAATACCCACAGGCTGTAAGAAATGCAGACAGAATATAGACAGAAGCATCCAGCAGCATGGCAAAAATATTCAGGAGTAGTCAGGTAAAATGAGGGAATATTACAATAATTTCTTGCATTTGTTTCAATTTTTAGAAGTCTTTCTTAAAAAGGGGAAAAAAATCAAACCCTAAAAAGGTCCCTGCAGTTTTAATTCCTGCTCTTCAATGCTGAACTGTGTCTTTTTTTATAGACAGAGAAAATGGCTGTACCATTTGTTCTCCTTTCTTCTGTGTTTGCTGATAGCAATAATTTCTGTCAATAAGTGTGAGTTGGCTGTACAGTGCATCTATTTTCCACGAATTTTTTAAAAGGCTCTTTTCACGTCCGCTAGAAGATTTCTTTTTTAGAAATCTATGAAGTTAACAAAGTGAGATCCACTAAATTAAAGTGATAAAATAGATGGGTTATCTGAGTAATTGTTCTGTTCCCACTGTTTAGTTGCAAAGTATGCAAAAAATCCTGTCTTAAAAAGTAAATCCAGAGCACTCCAAACAAAAAAGAAATCATAACGAAAGGTTGAAGTGACATTTAGAGTCTCAATGCTTTATTTCTGCCATTGCAGTAACTCTCTCTTTATGTGCCATTAAACCTTCTTGGAATATAACACTTTCACAGTTGCTTCTGAGTATCTTTCAGTCATTTCTCTAACAGAGCTTATACAAATTAAAGCTGAAATTTTCTAAGCAGTCTCAATAAATGAGGACATCATCATCAGCCACTGTCAGTGGGATCTTTTGAATATTGCACCCATACTACTTATTTTGATTAGGAGCTGTAAGTCCTCTATTTCACATAGGCCTCTTGAGAGGCCTCCATCTTAGGCTCAAATGAAGGAAGAATATCCTTAAGATGGATAGTAAAATGTACACTGCTAATCTATGCCTAAAACTCAGTTTAGCTACCCCTTGGTTGACAGTCTAGGGACAGGAGATATTAATAACATTTTTTCTGTAACTACCATGAACATATCTATTGGTTTACATAACAATAATCTGTCAATGGTCAATTATGCTGACAGTGTACCATTTGAAGTTAGATGAGATTAATTCTGCCCAGAAACTCCACATATCATCTGTGGAAATGACCTAACCTAAATATTACATAGTGTGGATTTCATGTCCTCCCAGAAGGTTTATGCTCCCTGTTCTCACCACATGTAAATCCACAATCCACCCCCCACCTCAAGAAGGCATATGATACCAAGTCAATTAATACTTCCTCCTTGAGTAATTAATACTTACACCTGACTAAAATACTGTGCGGATACCTTACCTATTGCTCAGAAAGACATTTTTGTTGTGACTGTTTCTATCACAATAATCAGTCTTTAAATTTACAGCTCATCACTGGCCCTTGCTACTTGATTGTTCAGTGTCCTGCAATTCAACTCTTTGCTTGTTATTCTTGCACTGCTTTTTAGTCAGTGTTCTGGCCCCGCTTTAGCCCTTTAGCCCCTGGAGTCTCATAACCCTTAGCTACACCAAGAGACTGTGGCTGTCATTAGCCAGTGTCAATAAGATTATATTGTTTTGAGTAAAGGTTGGTGCCTATACTTATAATGGATGTTACACACAGTTAACTCAAATATATGATGCCCATTTACCAGCTTTTTATCTTTATGTCTAACCATTTGTAACCAGGAAAATGAGGAATAATAAGACTTTCAGTTATAGGAGGAAAAAAAGTGAAGTTTCTATGTCTATAGCTCCAGCCTTCTCTACATTTCCAGAACCCCACCTTCTATATAAGCATCAATACTTAAGGTAAGTCAGATTACACAATTCATTTACTTGCAGGTCTTAGCAGACAGATTTATAAAAACAAACAAACTAGAACAACAACAAAACTAATACACATAAACTTTCACTTTATGGACATCTTTGTCTTCACATTCTCTATGCTTGTTGTAATAGAAGAATGTATTGTCCCTTCTCTGAAGTTTCTTAATGAATCCGGTTTCTGGCCAACACTCTACCTACAAATAGAATAAAAAGGATATAAATTCACCTAAACATGCTCACATTAAACTAGGTTTGTGCATTATCTTGCAAGGAATATAGGATATACTTCCATGGGAAAACCTCATTTGCATCTAAATACTGCTTTTCTATTAATTTGCTGAACTTTTAAAAACAGATTAAGAACGAGGTGTCAGAAACCAGTTTTCAGGTTTACTACAAAGAGTTATGTGACCCAGAAAGTCTAGAAATGGATATCCAAGGATATTTGATGGACAAATTTAAAATTGAACTAGTAAAAGCTTTTAAAATACCTTCTCCAGGAATATAACATTGATGCTATTCAATTATTGAGTAACCTGGGAGGCTGAAAGATTCCATTTCTGTAAGACTGACATAAAGGTTTCTTCCTGAGCTTGCAAAACATGCTTCCTCATGAAAATGAAGTCAGCTGTATCTGTCACAGCAGGATTGGTCCTGCATGAAACAAACCAGCACTCCCCTGGTTCTCTTCAGTGTTGCACAGTGTGAAGCTTTAAACTAAACTAAAGGCTTGAGCACTTGCATGTTCAACAGCTTTATGGCTTTAGTAGCTCTTTGCAGCTTCAACACCTGCGAACTGCTTCTGATCAAACTGAATCTCATTTCCAGACAGGGCTGACAACAGGATGTCAAACTAGAGCCTTCTCTAATTGGAGAGTCCCAGAAGTGGTTTCATCACTTACCTTATTGCTTAAAGGCATACAGCTGTGTTACTTACATTGTTTGTCTAAACATAACAGCCTTAATCTTCATTCTGCCTACATTATAATTGCATCATTAATACCAGCTGCATTATAGAAACCTAATATAGGGTAAACAAGACATTTCAGAATGTGTTTGAAAGAGAATCACTGCCAGGTCCTGGCAGGTTGGAACAGAACACACGCTCATTTTACAATGAGTCTGTGGTGTTCTTTGATGTTCCTCAGGGTTTAATTGCCAATGGTTGTGCCCTGACATAAATCTTAAACGCACAGATCCTACCACACTAATTACAGGATTTCCTTCTGCAGTTATTGGAATTTACACCACAGCCTTTGCAGTGGTAACTGAGCCCACAACAAAATAATAAACTGTATCTTACGCACACCAATGTTTTGCTGTGTTGTGAGGAGTAGTGTGTGAGGATTAACTGGATGAGCAGTGACTTTCTCAGGAACATTCTGCTCTTTCTTATGTGCAGAGGAGTTTAAGATCTTTTAAAAGTGAATTTTTCATACTGTATTTGCTGTTTTGGAAGATAAAGTACAGAGCTCTGATAAAGATGGTGTGCTTGCTGTATTAACCTCTCGGTTGCTATTTTGAACCTCAAGTAGCTACCAAATGCCTGGCCATTACTCAATAGCTCAATGGCCAATACTCAGAGGAGCAAGTCCTTGGTATTGACAAAAGTCTGTATCACAGCTGCTTTTACCATAGCTGGCATCAAATATTTCCATTGTGGAAATATTCCACTTCCAACAGAGGTCAAGTTTTGAGTGTGCACAAAGTCTGTGCTGCCACACAATCCAACTGCTGAAGCTGGTGATAGTGACCCAGGACTGACTCCTTGGACAACAAACAAGTTTCCCCATCAAAGCCATTGACAGACTAATGGGGAAACTTCAGAGAACTCACTTTGAAATATTGCCTTCCTCAATGCTGAATTATTCCCTTTAGTTATCAGCTACATCTATTCAAAGAAATCTGTGATGCTTCTAAATGCATAAGAGGGGGGGAACAAAAACAGCTCAAGAATTCAAGTCAGACCTGTGAGGAAAAACACTGTATCAGAACCCAGCCTAAATGAAAGGAAATAAGCAGCACCTCCATTTTTATTTAAGCATTTAACATGGGACACAAGTTTAAAGTAATAACCCTTGCAAAGTCCTAAATCTTACCACATCAACTTGTTTTACTTGTTTATATTCCACCTCATCTCTGTATCCAGCTTGCTGGAATCTGTATAAGTTCTCTACATCATCTGACCATGTTTTGGCACGATGCATAGATTTTGGTTTGATGTCAGCTTTAGCCACGACTCCAGGAACTTCAGACTTCTTCCTGAAATTAGATTTTTAAAAATTAAATAGAGCAGACAGAAGTAGGTGATTTTGTTGGGGATATACAGAAGTGGGTAAAACGAAATTTTAAAATAAGGGAATTACAGACCTCGAAGACTGAATTAAAAAAAAAAGTGATAAGCAGTTGGAATCAAACTAAATACACTATTTGATCTCAAACCCAACTTACCTATACCTCAATATACACCCTGACTTAATCTACTAAAATTTAATTGTGCATATTGATGCATTAAAAAAAATAGTGATTTTTAAATTTCACATCTTCGCAGTTGCTGTCCTTTTGGGACAGAGAGTTTTTCTGTTTTTTTTCTTTCTTCCTCCTGTAGCGACACCAAACTGAGAGACACAGAATGAAGATTTGGGCTGTTCCTGAAGAACAGCAAACACTCAGGATGGGAGAGGAAGAGAAAGGAGAAATGCATGGCCAGTCACATGGCCACGGTGCAGATGAGAGACAAGAGGTCTTGAGAGAGAAACCAGATAGAGACAAAGCACACAACCTACTAAAATTCACCCTCTTCTACCCTTGCCCAATCAAAACCTGCATTGACTGCCACTGACTTCCTCCTCACACAAAAGGCATTTGTTCAGTTTGCTAAGAAATAGTAAATAGATTAATCAGCTGCTAAACCTGAACAGAGCAGAACTGGGACAAGATGAAACTTAAACTGTAAAAAAACCACCAAAAAACAACAAACAAACAAACAAAACAAACAAACAAACAAAAACCAAAACCCAAACAACCTTCCCCAAAAAACCCAAACAAATCAAAAACTATCACAACAAAAAAAGCAATAATAAAAAGTTGCCAACAAGGTAAACTCACTAGGGAAACATCTCAACTTTATTTAAAAAATAAGAATCATTTGACTTCTACCTTATATCTAAATTTTACTGCATTTGCTTGATTGTATCTTATTCTGCTACTAAAACAGAACTTCTGTTGCATCTGCAAGCAAAATACACACAACACTGTCATGGCTAGCAGGTATGATCAGAGATGGTGATATTACAAAACTAGGAAAGGACTCAAACTTCAGCTCCATAATTAGGAAGGCATCTTCAAGGAATGAGAGACAGGCTCTGAGAGGGAGAACACAGCCTCCCTCCTTGTGTGTAGTATGCTGCCTCCAAACCCTGTGCACTGAGTAAAATTTCCTTACTTAGCCAGTTCCTATTTCAACTGAGAGCTTGAGAAGTTGAATGCTGAAATCTTATCAAATGCACAAATGGCACTGGTCTGTTAGAAATGCAGAAATTAGAAAAAAACCTCGCAACACAGCATACAAATCTTCAGGGAAATTACACGAGGAATTGTTGTTACCATAGTATAAAACTAGCAGAATTCTGCATCTCTGTCATCTGACTGTATGACAGTCATCAGCAAACAAAGAAAGGGCCTTTCATCTCTAAGAGAATACACTTTCAATAAAGATCAATAAAAATATGCACAAGGGCTCTTTTCTGGCAACAATAAACTATTTCTTGCAGTTCAGGACTCCAAGCATTCTTTTACCAGGCTCTGCATCATTCTGCAATTGAAAGCAACCATTTACTAAAATCGAAATGTAGTTTTCCCACCCAGTTATGAGGTGTCACATACAAATTAACAGGATAAGCACATATCCTTATTCTAAATCTTTAGGGTAGTCTTGAGATATCCATCTCAACATAATTTTTTTTCTCCTGCAGCCATCACAGAATTTTTTTCAAGCCCTGCATATGCTCATCAGTGTTTGATGAGAACTGTTGTCAGTCAGTATTGACCTTAGACAGTCAGTATGATTAGCAATAACATTAGATCTTAATAAATTATAAACTGTGATGAATTTAAGGGTGTTGTGATAACTTACATGTTACTACTGTTATGTACTTCTTGAGAGGATATGCTGGATTCACCTAATGAATGTGCTTCTTCAAGACATCCAGATAGGTCTGCTGCTTCCTGAGTCACCATTAATTCAGGGTGCCTGTCCACAGGCTTTCCTGCTCAAAAAAAACAGATATAAAGGTCATGTATTGAAAGTTCCAGCTTGGTGACTTCAAATAACAAAAGCACCATCCTGATATTGGGCTGCTATTTAAAAATTTGTACTCTTTGTCTATTTTAGTGTGTCCAAGTTCCATGCACAGAGCTGTTTTCATTGCACCAGAGCAGGAGACAGCTGTACTCCAGCCGGGATTTCAGGGATGAGACAAAAGACAACAGACAGATAAAGGCAAATGAAAAAAAAAAAAATCAAGAGAGTGGTAAGAAAATATTCAGTGTAATACCAGTAGTTTTCATTTAAAGAGAATTGTTGAACAGTGAAGTGGACTTTATTAAAGATGACAATGTTTGCCTACTCTTCATTTAGGGTAAGTAGTGAGATTTCATATATCTCTGTTTTGGCTTTAGGAACACATTTACTAATTTAATCATAACACAATTACTGTGGAATCCTGACTAGCCTGGGCTGGCATATAGTGGTTTCCTTAACAGTTACACAAGGGTTTGAGGGAGGAGAGTATCTGCTCCTTAAGGGCATCTGCTCAAGGGCTATTTTAAGTGCAGTAAGGGATTACAGGAAAGGGAGGAAGCCATAAAACAAGAACATATGGGGACTCAGACCTGAGCAGTAAATGAGGGATGTGGTGATGAGAACCAAACCTGGTCAGTCACATCAATTGATGGGGCAGGAGAGGAGTGTGAGAATGTTTATTCCAGTAAGGTTCTCTGATCAGAGCCCCTTGTCATTTGGGAAATTAGGGAAAAGGGGGGAAAACAAACAAAATGTAAAGAGACAAGGACCTGACAAAAAAAGAAAGACCATGACAAGAAACAAACCTCACCACTCGCACCCATGGACGGGCTATCAAGAAACTACAGGCACCCAGAAGAGCAGCCTGGACTTTGCACTCATAGGACTGTGAACCAGGGGGACCCAGACTTGGAGAGGTGTGGGAATCCATGGAGCTGTACAGACCTGTGAGGAATGTGTGCCTGGCGGAGCCCCACGCCTGATCAGCACAGACTGTCCTACCCTATTGTATCTTCTTAAATCTTAAGCATCTCTGTGCATAATCTCACTTTGTATCCCATATACGTGTGTGATGAAGGACAAAGTGCCAGCTGCTGGTGAGACCTGTGTGTGAGTGAACACTGGTGCCAGCTCCTGGAGTCAGATTGGAGGCAAGGGCACCTCTGGCCGATGATGTCAGCTGCTGGCTCAGGTGGGGGCTTTAACTTCCAGCCACTGGAGCAGGAATAGGATGTGTCTGAAAAATGAGCTGCTGTCGTGAGTGAGGGGCTCCATGTCAGCATAGGGAGCAAGGCTGTGGGTCACAGCTTGTGTGCCTGGTGCTGGATAGTGGGGAGAAGCATCGTCTGTATCTTCACCAGCTTTGGTAATCCTAGGGCACACACCCATGTTTATCAGCAAATTTTAAGCTGAAGGGTAGGGGTACCTTGGGTCTGGGACAGGGGGCCCTGCAGCATCCTCAGCCCAGGCAGGAGCCCCACGTTCCCATGCAGGAGAGGCTCTGGAGCAGAGCAGCAGGAGGAGATGGCTGTGTTTCCTACATCACTTACCACAAGTCAGCAAACACAGGGCCTGTTTAGGGTCCCAGAAAAGTCACTAAGAGATTTCACAGAATCCTTGAATGGTTTGGGTTGGGAGGGACCTAAAGACCTCATTCCAAACCCCCAGCCATTGGCAGGGACACCTCTCACTGGACCAGGTTGCTCCAAGCCCTGTCCAACCTGGCCTTGAACCTTTCCAGAGATGAGGCTGCCACAACTTCTCTGAGAAGCCTTTTCCAGCATCTCACCGCCCTCTTCGTAAAAAATTTTCTTGCTAATATCTAACCTAAGCTTCCCCTCTTCCACAGAATCATAGAATCAGCCAGGTTGGAAAAGACTTCAGAGACCATCAAGCCCAACCCTTGATCCAATACTACCGTGGTTACCAGACCATGGCACTAAGTGCCACATCCAGTCTCATCTTAAAAACCTCCAGGGATGGAGAATCCATCACTTCTCTGGGCAGCCCATTTCAATGCCTGATTACCCTCTCTGTAAAGAATTTTTCCTGATATCTAACCTAAACCTCCCCTGGCAGAGCTTAAGACCATGCCTTCTTGTCTTACTGGTAGCTGCCTGGGAGAAGAGATCAACTCCCACCTGGTTGCAACCTCCTTTCAGGGAGTTGTAGAGAGTGATGAGGTCTCCCCTGAGCCTCCTCTTTTCCAGGCTGAACAGCCCCAGCTCCCTCAGCCTCTCCTCATAGGACTTGTGTTCGAGTCCCTTTACCAGCCTTGTTGCTCTTCTCTGGACCTGCTCCAGCACCCCAATATCCTTCCTGAACAGAGGGGCCCAGAACTGGGCAGAATCTACAAGACAGCTGCCCGTACGCGCCGAGGTGCGCAGGCTGACGTCTCGTCCCGATGTGACAACGCCGTGACCACAACCCCGCGCTGCTCCCACAGCCACCCGCCCACCCAGCCCTTAAGAGGGCCCACCTCACTTCGAGAGCCGCAAGCCAGGGGGTCTCTCCCAAGCGAGGCGGCGGAAGCGCTGCCGAAGGCGCCGATGGCAGCGGCGCCTCTCAGGGCAGCTCCAACCCCGCCCCGGCGTCCCTCACCGCGGGTGCTCCCCTCACGACGCCAACGGTCGCCAGGCAACCGCCCCGCCATGGCCCGGCTTTAAAAAAGGGGGGGGGGCCCCGTGGGGGCCGCGCCCCTCTGATAGCCGGCGGGGGCGGGGTCGCGTCGCGATGGCTGGGGCGGGTAAGGTGGAAGCCGCGCGCCGGCGCGCCATGCAGCCGGTTCGGGGGTCGGATGCGCGAGTACCCGGCCCTGTCCATCGACCGCTTCGATCACCACAACCTGCGTGCCCGCGCCTTCTTCCTGTCGCACTGCCACAAGGGTGAGCGGCCGCGAGGGGCTGGAAGCGTCTCCGGGTGCGCCACACCTCCCCTACACCCCGGTGACCGCCGTACCTCTCTTTTTCCCCCCAGATCACATGAAGGGGCTGCGGGCGCCCGCCCTGAAGAGCAGGCTGGAGGGCAGGTACGGCGGAGGATGAGGGGGGACGGGACCGGCAGCGCTGAGGGGGAGGCGGCGGTGCGCGGCAAAGCGTGGGCAAAACATCTTGGGAAGCTGCCGTGGGTTATAAGTCACAGCAAGGACACCTTCTAGACCAGGATGCTCCAAGCTCCGTTCAACCTGGCCTTGAACACTCCCAGGGATGGGGCAGCCACAGCTTCTCTGGGCGAGCTATACCAGTGTATAATCCGCCTCACTATACGAAGTTTTTCCCTTTTATCTACCTAAGCTTTCAATTTAAAGTCATTCTCCTCTATCCTTGTAAGATGTCCCTCTCCGTCATTCTTATAAGTCCCCTTTAAGTATTGAATGGTGGCAATATTGAAGGCTCCCCAGAGCCTTCTCCTCTCTATGCTGAACAACAGCAACTCTCTTAGCCTGTCTCCATAGGATCCAGCCCTTGGATCATTTTTGTGGCCTCCTCTGGACCTGCCCCAACAGGTCCTTGTCCTTCCTGTGCTGAGAACCCCAGAGCTGGATGGAGCACTCCCAGTGGGGTCTCACAAGGGCAGAGCAGAGAGGGAGAATCATCTCCTTCGGCCTGCTGGTGATGCAGCCCAGGATGTAGTTGACTTTCTGGGCTGTGAGTGCACATTGCAGGCTCATGTTCATTTTTTCATCCAGTAGGACCCCCAAGACCTTCTCCACAGGGCTGCTCTTGATCCATTCATACCCCAGTCTGTATTAATGCTGGGATTATCCAAACTCAGGTGCACTTGGCCTTGTGGAACTTCATAAGGATCTCTGCTGTTACTCCCTGGAAGTGCACACTGACAGTGCTGTCTGTGCTTGTGCTGTGAAGAAGGCCAGCTAGTTGAGGGAGGCAGTTATTCTGCTCTGGCCAGCACTTGTGAGACTTCTTTTTGGAGTATTTAGTCCCATCCTAGGCTCCCCTGGACAAAAAAACCACCCCGACAGGTGTTTGGAGCAGGATCACCATGCTGTTCTGGGGCAGGAGTGTGTGATGTGTGAGGAGAGCCTGAGTGCTGGATGACTGCAGCTGTGGGAGTAGGAGTCAGCTGTGTGTCACTGTTTGCAGGTAGGGATAGAGAAGATGGAGCCAAACTCTTCTTGGAGGTGCATAACGAAAGGGCAAGGGACACCTTTTTTACCATGAGGGTGGTCAAACATGGGAATGGGCCCAGGGAGGTCGTGGGATAGCTGCCTGGCACTTTTCATTTATTAGAGTAGATGTTACCTCTCCTCAGATGCAAGCAGAGAATCTCTTTTTGCTCGTCAGGTCTCTGCACTGTGCACAAGATTAATAGGGAGTATTCTGTGTTCTGCTGAATGCTGACTGCCCCAAACACCTGTTCCAGGGGTGTGGGTATAGAAACAGAAACATGTACACCTGTACATGTGACCACTTCATTTGTGTCTACAAAAATCCATGCAGGCATGGGCACACAGAGGTAAGTTTGGGTTTGCTGTGCTGAAGAAAAGCCTGCAGGCTTCCTGCTCTGCTCTGCTCTGCTTCTTCACATGAGAGAGTGTTCTGAGCACAGGTTTTGATGTGCTGGGTGCCAGGTGCTGATGTGTCGTTAGATTGTTCCTTGCCTCTACTTTAAAACACTCTTCTCTCTGCTTTTTGTCTCCTCACAGCTTGAAAGTTAAACTATACTGCTCACCAGTAACTAAGGAATTGCTGTTGTCTAACTGGAAATACAAGTTTTGGGAGAATCATATTGTGAGTTTGTGTTTATTTTTAAATTAATGTTTTCCACACAGTGATTCTAGGAAAGAAGAAGCTTCTGCTCCTCAGAAATGCCTAAATGCTGGTGTCGATACAATGTTTCAGGTCTTAAGTATTTCCAACAATGTGTCTTTTCTGCTGCTTTTCTGCTGTATGGGATTGGTTTATTGATGTTTAATTATTATTCCACTCACATGAGTTTTTCCTTTCCTCTCACCCTCAGCTTTACATGGCCATCATCTTTACATTGATCATTTGTATCTCTGTATTCATTTTCCTTACTCTGCTCTTGTGTTTTTGCTCCTGTCCTTAATTAATTTCTCTTTTGCTTAATTTAAAATCTCTTACTACTTGGAGAATATATAACCTGTAGTTATATTATTTTCCTTTTGCTTTTTGGAAAATGGACTATCTCTAACATGAAAACATTTTAATGGTGTGAAGTCACTGAAGAACTAAATCAGTTTACATGATTTCCACTGTTTGGAGCCAAACTTCAAGGGATCAGTGTCATGTACAGGTGTGACTTGTAGTTATTTCCTTTCCTTTGCAGACACAGGCAACATGAAATTGAATGTGGTTTTTTTACAGAAATAAAAATAATCACTTCTGCACAAACACAGGAATCCATGCTCCCTGTGGTCTGTGGGCTCTCCTGGTAATAGGGGGCAGTGGGAAGTGCTGTAGCACAGATCTGTCTTAGAAAGATCCACTGGTGCGCTCTAGGACTGGGATGTATTGGGTCTTGCAATCATCCAAAATAAGGCATATGATCCAGCCACAGAAAGAAGAGCTGTTGCTGTAATAAGTCCCACATGCTCTAACTTTTTTAGGTATGTACACCTTGGTTGAGGTTTCTCCATTTCATTTTTAGACAACTTTCAGGAAACTTTTTTTCCCACTGGAAATGTAAATTCATGACTATGGGAAAATGACTTTGATTGTACAGGCTTAGCAATAACCACAGTGAGTGCTAGAGATATCTAGATAATGAATACCAGCCAAAAACATGAAACACAACGTCCAGTAAATCCTATAATGCAATTAATCATTTTGTTACAGGTTGCATTGGAAGTTGAAACTCCAACTCAGATTTCTTTAGTAGATGAAACATCTGGTGAGGTAAGTTCCAGGAAAAAAAAGATTCATATATTAGTAATGGACAGTAATGCTGTTTATATGAGTATAGGAAACACCTTACCTGTAACATCCCAAGAGGATAAGCTATTTTTAAAATGCATGTTACCCTCCTCTCCTGGATGTGCAGCCAATGAATTCTGTTGCCCTGCTTTGTTCTTACAATCATAGCATTCTTTTGGTAATGCCTTTCCAGGGCATTACCAACTTACCTATTGCTCTTGTGATTTTTTTTTTCACTTTGTATCTTCTGGCTTATTTTAATTTGTATCTTCTGGCTTATTTTAATTAACAAGCTTTAAATGCAAAATGTTAAGGTCCAGTAGAGGATCTCCACACAAAGTGTATCCCAAGATGCCATTTCCGTGGTCCTAGTGGATGCTTGGTAGATGGGAGGCTGCACATGGCATGTGCTCACAGCCCAGAAAGCCAAATGTGCCCTGGGCTACATCACAGGAACTGTGGGCAGCAGGTTGAGGGAGGGAGTTCTGCTTCTCTGCTCTGCTCTGAGGAGACCCCACCTGGAGTGCTGTGTCCAGCTCTGGAGTCCCCAGTACAGGAAAGACATGGACCTGTTAGAGCAGGTCCTGAGGATGGCTAACAAAAAGGGGAAGGGCTACATCTGAGGAAAGGTTGAGAGCTGGGGTTGCTCAGCCTGGAGAAGAGAAGGCTCTAGGGAGACCTTTCAGTACTTTAAGGGGGCTTATAAGAAAAATGGGGACAGACTTTTTAGTAGGGCTTGTAGGGACAGAACAAGGGGTGATAGACTTACACTAAAAGAGGGTTGATTCAGACTAGATACAAGGAAAAAGTTTTTTCAATGAATATCGTGAGACACTGGAACAGGTTGCCCAGAGAGGTGGTGGATATCCCATCCCCGGAAACATTCAATGTCAGGATGGATGAGACTGAGCAATCCAATCTAGCTGAAGATGTCCTTGCCTGTAGCAGGGGTGCTGGACTGGATGAACTTTAAAGGTTCCTTCCAGCCTAAACTATTCTGTGATTCTGTACTTGCTCACCAGGAACTAGGGAATTAGAACTAATGCTAACCCATCTCTTCCAGAAAGAAGATGTAGTGGTGACACTTCTGCCAGCTGGTCACTGTCCAGGTTCAGTCATGTATGTACTTTCAGTGCCCGAAATGTTTCTGCTGAGAGATTTGTCCTGTAGAGTTCTCACTGAGTACTGTTTTGGGTTGTGGTGGTGTTTTTTTTTTTCCAACTAGAAGAAGCTAATGAATTAAAAATTCTTATTTGGAGGAAATACTATTGTGGCAGGGCCCACCACCTTTGATGAAGGTTGGAAAACCACAGTACTATCTGGGATCTGTCCAGATGGAAGTTGTTACCTTGGTGGGGCAGATTACTTTTCCCCATGCCTGAGTGATTTCAACTGTACTTAAAAATTACATACAAAACTGTTATTGAAAATAAATCCTCCATTTCTTGAGTATGACATTAAAAAGAAGGTGCCCAGCTCTAGCTACAGCTGCCCAATAGATGCCTTTGGCTCCAACAGTCAGCTGAGCCACCCTCATTGATTTTGTGAGGCTTTTGTCTTCAACTCTGACTGGGCCAGGCACAGGTTACTTTCCAGACATACTGTGTCTGATTTTTTTGTTTTATCTGAAATTACTGTAGAACCAAGTTGAGCCCAGTGTTTCTATTACAACATATGTTAGTCATGGCGACTGCCCTAAGCAAGGTAACAAATCATCACCTGGCATTTAATGGTTTATTTTGCTGCATTTGACCCAGCTGTTGCTGTTTGCAGGTTTCTGTTTGAAGGTGAGAATGGCACTGTGCTGTACACAGGGGATTTCAGGCTTGCAAAGGGAGAAGCAGCCAGAATGGAGCTTTTGCATTCAGGGACCAGGTGAGCTATTTGTGGGAATTAGAAAGAGTAAAAGATCATATGGCATGGACAATTCAGGAATAATGCATTAATTTTTTCCTCATTTTTTATTCTGGATTAAATATAATTGCAATGCTGCAGTTACAAAACCCCTTTGATTTGTTCTTTTTAATAAAGAGGTAATAAAGATTTGCTTCCTTTTGAAAAGAGGAAGTGGTGTGTCTTAGTACTGTGATGCAATATTCCCTCTGATATCACATTTCTCTCCTCCAGAGTAAAAGACATCCAGAGTGTGTATTTGGACACTACTTTTTGTGATCCCAAATTTTATCACATACCAAGCCGGGTAAGTCCAAATAAGCTGTGAGAGGAAAGGTCCTTAAAACTGCTGATTAATTAACCATCCCTTTTTTATGTAACTCTTGCAAGACAATGCCATTTTGCGTTTCCAAATTGCAACACATAGAAAGTATCTTCAAAGATGATTCACAGCATTTTCTACCCTTTTCAGGAGGAATGTTTAAATGGGATCTTGGAGTTAGTGCGAAGCTGGACCTCACTGTCCCGCTGTCATGTTGTGTGGCTGAACTGCAAAGCTGCTTATGGATATGAATATTTATTCGTAAACCTCAGTGAGGAACTCGGAATCAAGGTAATGTTTCTATGATTGTTGCTTTGGAATAGATCCTCAGTAATGATTGTGGCCAGTCACTGAGCTGGCAGTGGCTGTTCAGAGGGCTGCTGTGTGTTACAGATGTGCCTGCTTTCATTAACTGCCTTAAGAAGCTGCAGTTGTGCTCAGAATGAGTTAAGTAGTTGATTCCAGTCTGGAGCAGAATCACAGAATATGCTGAGTTGGAAGGGATCATTGGAAGGATCACTGAGTCTAACCCTTAGCCCTGCACGGGACCATCCCCAAAAGTCACACCATGTGCCTGAAAGTATCATCCAAATGCTTCTTGAACTCTGACTGTCAGGCTTGGTGCTGTGACCACTTCCCTGGGGAGCCTGTTCTAGTTCCCAACCACCCTCTGGGTGAAGAACCTTTTTCTAATATCCAACCTAAACCTCCCCTGACACAACTTCAGGCCATTCCCTTTAGTCCTGTCACTGGTGACCACAGAGAAGACAGCAGCACCTGCCCTTCCTCTTCCCCTCACAAGGAAGTTGTAGATTGCAATGACATCTGTACTTTCCAAACAGAAGTTAATTCCCAGTTTTCAAGCTCAGCGTTTACCTCTCTCCCTTTTATCTTGTGAATGATAAAAGCCATTTACATACAACATTAATAGTGAGCAGATATATTCTGACTTTCTGATTATATTCTTCCCTCCTCAGCATAAGAGATATGTTCTACTTCTTCTAGATGTCCAAATTTTGGCTCACACGTCTCTGCTTGGACGTTATTAGTGGGAGTAGTTTTTAAATGCCTCCTCGTATCTGGGGAGAGCAGAAGCACATCTGTGCAGAAGCTCGAGCTGCAGCCTGGCAAACACTGAGATAATGAAGAGTAAACTCTGCCTTTCTCTAGGTGCACACGAACAAACCTGATATGTTCAGGAACATGCCAGAAATCCTGTGCCATCTTACTACAGACCGACACACTCAGATCCATGCCTGTCGACATCCTTGGGTGTGTATCATTCTGCAGAGCCTCTGCTAACTTTGCTGTGAAAGTGTGGCTATAGGTGCTGTGTTTTGGGCTTGTGCTAATGAAGACTGGTGAAATGGTGGTTTGATGTAAAGAAGAGTGAGAACTTTAGTTAGCAGGTTGAAGTTTAAAAAAAAAAAAGAAAAAAGGGAAAATATATTAGCTTATGCTGGAAATAGTTTAATTGTATTTGAAACCTGAAAATTGTATTAAGTGAAGTAAAACAAGCAGCAGATTAGATCAGTTGGGTATTATCCATTTAAATGTATCAAAAGCAGCTCAGATGATGCCTGCTGCAGCCATGCACTGTGTGGTTGTAGCACATGGCCTTCCCTTTCCAGGATGTCTGTCAAGCTGGAGGCTCCAACTTGGAGGAGCTCAGGTAGAAGCAGAGATGTCACTTTGGGGCATTGGTCTCTATGACTGATTTGCTTTGCCATCTGCACTAAGGAAGCAATGTGCAGAGTGTTTCAAGGGAGTTGGAAGTGAGAGGAGATCTTGGTCTGCCTAGATACTATGTTGCCTAATTACTTGGGGGGGAAAAAGGGGTCCCTATTGCACTTAATTTTATCTTGTGCTGGGCAGGATGATGACTGCTTCCGAGGGAACAGACTGCCCTGTGGGCTGACTTGCCAAAATGGAACTCCTTTGCACATAATCAGCATCAAACCCTCCACTATATGGTTTGGGGAAAGGATCAAGAAAACCAATGTAATCGTGAGGTGAGCATTTGGGCCACACAGAAACCTGTTGTTTGAGAAACATATCTTACCTGACACTTGTATACTTAAATCTCAAAATGGACTTTAAGAGCAGGTTATGCTTGACTGTTGACTGAGGATGAAGAGCAGTTATCTAATTTTTGTGCCTCCTCTGTTTTTTAGGACTGGGGAAAGAACGTACAGAGCTTGTTTCTCTTTCCACTCTTCATACAGCGAGGTTCGTATACTTGTAGTTCTGAATATACAATGATTAAGAAAACATAAAGGAGATTTGATTGTTCTGGAGTGAATGACATGACTTGACACAAAAAAAAATCTTCTCAATAATAAGACATAAGGGGATAAGAAGTCCTGATGCTAAGATAGAGAAACTTGTTTTAGTATAGCTGCAGAGTAGTATATTAAAGAAGGACAGGATTACAAGCCTATTTTTTGTTCTCTGTTCTCAGCATATAGGTCATAAGTTTGCTGCCTGCCTTTGTATTTTAGATTATTGTGTAACTATGCAATGCTTAAAGCATGGAGTTTTGGTTTTCAATACATTGTTTAACTACCGTGACT
This sequence comes from Manacus vitellinus, assembly GCF_001715985.3. Classification (NCBI taxonomy): domain Eukaryota; kingdom Metazoa; phylum Chordata; class Aves; order Passeriformes; family Pipridae; genus Manacus; species Manacus vitellinus. The sequence continues at coordinate 16,815,196 of NW_021938999.1, forward strand.
AAGTTTTAGGTAGGTTTGCCTTCTATTTCCCTGCCCACACATGTAAACAGAATTTTCTCACATCCTCTCTGCCACTGCTACTCCTCTTTCTGTGTTAGGGAATAAAAGGAAATTGGTTGTGGCAGCATCCTCCCCAGAGGATTTAATGTGACTCGATCCAGTTCTAAAAACACTTCTCTCTCCTAAAAGACTGAAACTGGATCAGCGCTAATAAGGAACCTGTAACAAAGCCTTGCCTCATACAAAATGGAGATTATTCAGAGCCCCAGGAAGACAGTCCTCTTTTTAAGATCCTGTTTAAGTTTTAGTTTGCTCTACCATAAGGAATTTTAAATGGAGGTACTAGCATAGTACATACAACCTGACAGGTTTACTGCTGGAATATGGGGGTAGTGTAACTGTAACACTCCTTCTTCCACATGCAAAAATAGATGGGCCCTGCTGTCTGTACAGATAGGAGTGTAATCTGCAACCTGCAAGTGTTTCCAGTGCTCAGCACTGACAAAGCCTCAGCTGGAGTGGAGTGCTGCAAACTGAACACAATTCTTCAAGAAATTTACTGTCTGGAGAGCATCCAGAAGAGAACAGAGTAAGGCTTGGAGAAACTGATGTGTTTTGTCAAAATGGGCTTTTACAGGGGATTGAAGGGAGACTTTAGGAAAAGTCTCTGAGGAAGGGAATACCTGATCTGCACACATAGGGACTTGAAGTCCAGTAAGAAAAATGCAGGTTTGAAAATAGTGACAGCAGTAAGGACAGGGAAGTGCTGGATCACATTCCAAATCTGTCCAGCCTTTTTTTTCAGAGATAGTGATGGTCTGTAGAAGTTGATAATTGCAGTGAGGTGTTAGGTGAGGCTGACTTTTCAGAATCCTTTCACACTTGTTTCTTGTTCCAGAGCTATCCACTTGGATAGAGTTTAGCTCATGGGTCGCATTGGTCTTTACACGAGACCAGTGGTAGTACTTTTTGGTATTCTTGCATCAGTGCTGCCTTTAAGTGAAATTCTTAACTGTTGATGTAACTTATCAAATTGCTTCTTCTCTGGAATTTAGATTAAGGATTTCCTGAGCTATATCTGTCCTGTGAATGTGTATCCCAACGTACTGCCACTGGGTGGGACAGAGGACAAAGTAATGGAAATGTAAGTGACAAATGGCTGCTGGATGGAGGTGGTCCAAACTCTCCTCTTGTGAGGACAACTTCCCTCCTGAATTCCGGCCTCTCAGAAGGGGCACTGCCTTTTGCTTTACTGGTCTGATAATTCTTTTTTCTTTTTTTCCTCTATATTCAGTGCCACAGATTTGAGCTTTCTGAAGCACACTTGTATGCTGAGTTAAGTGTGAGAGTTTGTATTCCACACACTACTTCTATCTATGTGTAGAGGCTTTCCTGCTGGTAAACTCTGGAAGCTGAATACACATTCATCTCACTGTGTTCTGTGACCCATTTCTATTTCATTGCAACTTCTCAGAAGTTTCTTTTAAAAAGGGTTTCTTTGAGGTCTTGAACACCTCCCCTCTGCATCAGAGGCCAGTTCTCTTGCAGGTGTTGGCAGCTTAGAAAGCACTCTCACAGAGCAGGAGAGTAGTGGTGTCACTCAGTCTGAACAAAACCAGGACTCCTTTTTCTGTTCCTTTTTTCTTTTCCTCCTTAATTAAGAAAGGAGACTTTATACTTATCAGTTATTGAATAAAACTGCAGTCAGATTTTGAACCCTCTCATCTTGTCTCATTAAGCAAGGAACTACAAGATAGTTTCCAAATGACGTACATGTTTTAAGGTAAATATGTTGAAATGACAGATCTCTACCTTTAAGCTGCTCAAGCTCACCAGTGAATCAAAAGCTTTGACCTAGGTATTGCTGCCTTTGCTTTAACATTTTTGCTGCAGTGCCTGTGAAAGGCATAGAGCAGTGTACTTACATCAAGTTAAAAGTTTTACTTCTGCTTCTGAGAGTGTCTGCTGTGTTCTAAACATAATTGCTTTTCTCATTCCCCTCAGATTAAAGCCATTATGCAGGTCATACAGGAGAAACATGGAACCCAGGTACAAGCCCTTAGGAACACTGAAGAGAGTCCACAAGAGAGAATTATCTGATACAGGTAAAGGTTCTGATGGTGCTACTGCACCTTAAGTGAGAGTCTGAGACTATGCAGAGGTGCCAAAAGCCTCAGTGTTCACCACAGTCTGTCTTTGTGTTCAAAACAACAGTTGGAAAGGAAAAATATAAATTAACTTTGGATTTTAAGAACACTAATTGTGTAAAAACACACTTGTTTGCAGTCTTAAAATGTAGTTGCTGCTCAACAGCCCTTTCAGTCTTTGGATAGAGTTCCTTCCCAGAGTTCTGAACCAGCCCTAGGAAAGCTTGTTCTAACTGCCCCTCTGTGAGGCACTGAGCTGGACAAGGCATGGCAAACACTGTCAGTAACGTCCTGCAAAGTCTCCAGCTGGGTTAAAGAACTTTTTCCTCAATTTATACTAAATGAATTTTTATTAAAACTTTGCTCTCAATGAGATTTTAGCAGAGATGTGAACTTTTCTTAGTGACTTTCTTTTTCTGTTCGTTTCCTGACAGATGAAGATGATCTCTTTGATTCAGAATCAACTTCTGCAAGGCCTAAGATTGCAAAACAGCAGGCAGGAGAGAGCAGGCCATCCAGCACAGGACAGCCTGAAAATGCTGAAGGAAATATTAATGAGAGCACAGAAAGTTACAAAGCAACCACAACTTACACCTCCCTCCAGGTAGATTTTGTGGACTGTGAGGAATCAAATGATGATGATGATGATGAAAATGACGAAGAAGAATCTGAAAAAAATACAGTTCAACTTCTTTCCCATGAGCCAGATGCCACTTCCACAGCAAATTTCAGTGGAGTAACTAGTGACCAACAGGACTCTAATGCCGATGTCCCTTGCTGGGATGAATTCTTTATGTGTAATAAGTTAGAGGAAAGCTCTGAAAATGAGGACAACATCCCATCTTCAGCAGATGCTGGTGGGTCCCAGTCACTCTTCAGCGATTCGGATGGAGTAAGTGACTCAACACACATCTCCTCTCAAAATTCTTCTCAGTCAACACACATATCAGAGCAGGGGAGCCAGGGCTGGGACAGCCAAATGGACACAGTGCTTATCACCTCCCAGGAGAGAAGTGCCCTGGACTTCAGCAAAGGTGGGAGCAGAGCAGTTGTTCCTGTGCTGCAGGAGACTGCCAGGGACAGTCAGCCGGAGAGTAGCAGGGGGAAGCCACCAGGGCAGAGCAGACCCTGTGTCTATGATGGCACCTGTGACTTGAAAAGCAAGGGCTGTGAGAAAGCTGCAGAGACTGGCACTGCTCGTGTTCAGGATGCGCTGGTGGAACTAAGTGACAGCTCAAGGACTCCTGACCTGGAGCTGAGGAGGGACTCCCAGAGCTCCTCTGACTTTGAAATTCCCTTGACTCCTGGTGCTGAAGTGCCTCAGCCAGATAAACTGTACCATTTATACGAGAAGCTTGCAGCAGGGGAAAACATACTCAGTGAGAAAAAAGTCTCCTGAGGACAGATATAACTGATTACATTGTGATGATACCCAAAATGTTTATTAATACCCGAATTCTTTTTAATGCCAATTACTATATGCAGCTATGCTGACTATATGCTGACTCATGCAATTATTTTTTTTTCAGAAATATCTTACTGTCAGAACTAGGAATCTGTAGTCTGTGTAACTTTATTGTTCCTTCCATGAAATACTGAAAACGGAGTATTCCTAGGAGGGACTGTAAAAGCATTCTACCTCCCAAGGTTCATTTCTCCAGGACTGTAAGTAGACAAAAAGTGGACCAGACAAAAGTAAGCACAGGACACTAAATGAAATTTAGTGTTTATCATGAGCTCTAAGAGTTTGCCTTTGTAATGTGATCTCAGGTTTTAATAAAATACCACAGCTAACTGTGGGGAGGAACACATAGGAATGACCACATAAACAAGGCAGTATTATCACTATTATCACTATTTAATTAGTATTCACTGCAGTTATTTTTAAAAACAACTGCAAAACAAATTAGAGAATTACTGAGAATGTGAGGGGTTTTTAACTTGTTAAATCAAATTGTTCAAGAAGTCTCTCTTTACACTGAGCAAGTGATGTCATCTGACTTTTAACTCCTGACTTTTAACACACCACTGTCTATGCTTTAACTCCAACTCATTGCATACAACTTGTCATCAGTTCCTCCATGTTTTGGTTTGTTCTGAATTGTTTTTCAGAAAAACTTTAAATCTTGTGGTTCCCAAGCCACCAGCCATGGCCTGCTTTGGCAACAGAAGGTAACCTGTTATCCCAGACAGGTGGTTGCATTACTTGAGGCTCCTGTACTACAAAATTTCACTTCCTCTGCAACATTCTGTAGACTTCACTGAATTCTTTTTCAAATCAAGACAATATATTCTCTATACATGTGTGCCATCATAACTCTCTCTGCCAAAATTCTTACGTTCTACCATGGAAATGTAATTCAGGTTTTAGTTAAACTGCAGTGCCTATAAAATAAACCACAGAAGTCATCTGAAAATCCCTGAGGTTTCCTATCCATGTGGTCTTAAATGCCAAAGAATTAAACAGACCTTTAACACAACATGTCTCCCCTCCAAGTGTGCCTTGAGTCTTTGTGCCATGTTTAGTGATATGTGAATGTTAAACCAGCCAGCATTCTGACACTGGGAACAGGGGCAGGAGGGGACAAAGCATTGCTCTGATCTACATATGATTTTAAGGATATTCAAGATCTGTGTATTTCTTCACTGTCACCTTGTCCAGTGTTTGTGGGATTTGTTAATGTAATTTCCAAATGTGATTTATCAACTTTTGGGATTTTTTTAGCAAGCCTGAATGGAACTGCTGTTATAACTACTTATGTGAATAAAGTCAGATAGAGCAGAACTTATTCTGTGGGCTTGTTTCATACCTGTACTGTGCATGTAAGTTCAGGGCTGCCTTTACAGGGTGCTCAAATACACAGGAATCCAGTCTCCTTCAGGCAAGTTGACAGTGTAAATTTATACCACTTCTCACCAGCCCTAAACTGAAAACAGATGATTTCCTCATGGTTACTCTGCTGGAGTCTTTACAGGGCTAGAAAATTTTGGGAACAGCACAGGAATTAAGAGGTTGCAGTCTTAAAACAACTTCTACTGTTATAGCTAATTTTGACAGGCTAAGATTTATTTTTTTTTTAAGAATGACAACAACAAGAGAAAAACTAGATTTCATTTATTTTATCAAAAACTATAGGAAGATAGCAATACTAGAGATCACACAGTATGAAAAGAAAATGTTCCTGAGCTTACAAACTGCATATTCTAATGTACACAGTTCCTAAAACATACATTAGAAATAACCAAAAGATTGACTTAATTTGGAGATTAAATAAATAGACAATAGCTTTTCTTACAGGTGATCTTGCAGCTTTAGTTTTGCTACCAAAAAATAAAAATAATCCCAACAAAAAAAGAACAGCTGGCGAACAAGCCACCAGTCCCCAAGAAGTGCATACACACAACTGAACTGGTGACCATGACAATGCCAACAAAGCAAAGCAAAGGCAGAAGCTGGGCTGGTTTAGGTTCCCTAAGAAATTGAAAATAGCTTTTTCTCCTTTTCCCATTTTGCAATTTTCAGCCAATCTCATAGAAATAGCAAAAAGAGTTTTAAAAGTGACACAGTGTCCCTTTAAGCTAATTCATTTACAGCAATCCAAATGCACTGTGCATATGTAAATATAAAATACTGTTCAACGCTCTAAACTGGAAACTGGATACATGGATTTACTTCAAATAAATACAAAATGCTGTTGCCTCCCAGAACATAAATTAACGGATCTTTATTTATGGCAGAAGATAACACACATATCCTTCGAGAACAGCAGCTTTATTCCAGCACTGGTGATAACATTCACTGCCTCGGGACAAGGCAGATGCTGAGCTCAGGTACAACTGCCACAACTGTTATCTTTTAAACTTGCAATATTTAAATCAAACTGGGCGTGAACATCAACAGACAGAAACAGGAGCCCGCCCTGTGCCCCGGGCGTGGGCGAGGCCACAGTAAGGAATCCATTTCTTGCCGCAGCCGCTCTCTCCATCCTGCAGTGACAGGGCGGGCTGCCGACTGCAGCGGATTAAGGAGCTGGAGACTGCAGATTCCATCCACATGGAATGCACCGCTGGCTCGGGCTACATGCAAGAGAAAGCACTAATGACTCCAAACGATGCAAGATCATCTGGAGTTTGCTGACATGAAAGCTCCACATTCCACTTTAAATAAAAAAATAATCATTAGAGATGTGGCATGATAAAAGCTGACTAGATTCAGCATTTATCCAAGTGCGTGAATACAGGTGAGCTTGGTCACATCAAATACTTTCAAATCTAAGCAAACTTTCTCCTATTCATTAAGCAATATATAGTCTCTATTTCCACGTGTATCTCTGTATTGGAGATTACAAAACTCACACAGCATTTCCAGTGGCCCACGCTCTTTACCCCATCTGTGATACTGATTTGGGCTAGTAGCATATAAAATGTCATTTTCTACCAAAGGGCCAGATCTTCACTGCAAATGCAACTGTGCTTGTTAATGAGCAACCTGTATTATCCTTTGAAGTGCTAGTAATTAACATGGAATTTAAGGCATTTGCTAACATTAAGTAAACAATTACATGCTGGGCACCTTATAAAGGTAATTAGCTGACCTATGATACATAGCTAGCATCCAGTTATGGAGCATCCATTTATGGAGCAACATTGTTCTGCCTGACCCTGTCAACTTTTACATGACTTGTAAGCAATATGCAAGTTTTACGAGATTTTAATCCATGAGAATAAAGCACTTGGATCATCCCTGGAGCACGGACCTTGGCTGTAACTCCACTCCTAACCCCCTTCAACTGTTGTTTTGAAGCCAAGCAAAACTTAGCATATGTTACGAACAGATCGAGACAACTTTAAAATGATCAGGAAAAAAAAAAAGGACTCAAGCAGCTGAAGAACAGCACGTTTCTCAGCCTTTACATTCAAGAACATCTTACAAATGTCTACTGGAAATGGGTATACTCACCCCTAGTCTAACTTCACTGAAGTTAACATTTTTGCAACCAGAAAATACAGGCCTAGTATCTTAGAAGTCTGTCACTAGATAAAAAAGTCACAGTATGTAAAAACTTAATGGAAACCAGTTGTGAATATACATCAATTTCCAGGGCACTTTTGCACCTAACAGATAACCTGAGCATATCTCCACAATGCATCAACCTTGTTAGACAATGGGCTGCTCTCCCTATCTTTTGCTATCTATTTTCAAACTGTAGTCAAGCAATTTGTTTCAGCCATGACTGCCAAATTTCTGCAACGAAAACAAACAGCAAATGTTACTACCAACAATCCCGTATTTACAAATCCTCTGTAGAAACGCACTCCTCCTATAGCATCCTAACTAAAAATCAGAACATAACTGAAAAAACTTCTAGATAACAGAACATCAGCTAAAAAGTTCCAAGCTTTACATCTGGGATCTGCTAACACCAATTACTTCATTCGCATGGAGTTCCATGGACATTTTACAATTCGCATTCCTATGAACCTTCATTTGCACACTGGCTGTCTTTAATCCCTCTCTCTGGTGCCATAAAGGTTATTGCTGAGTTCTTGAAGCTTTTCTTTATACAACAAAAAAGCAAAAGAACTGTCAGCTATGATTTAGGATTCAAATTGAATGCCTCCTGACTTCTCAAGGTATAGAAAACACGTAACATCACTTCATCCCCCTGCAATCAGCTCCTGAAGGGCTATGGCTGTGAGCTCACATTTGAATGTCAGAGGCAAGTTGAATATGAGTCAGCAGTGCCCTGGCAGCCAGGAGGGCCAACCATGTCTTGGGGGGCATCAGGCACAGCATCGCCAGCCGGGTGAGGGAGGGGATTGTCCCGCTCTGCTCTGGGGCACCCTCACCTTGAATTTTGTGTGCAGTTTCGGGCACCGCAATGTAAGAAAGATATGAAGCCATTAGAGAGTGTCCAAAGGAGGGCAACAAAGATGGTGAAGGGCCTGGAGAGGAAGCCGTATGAGGAGCAGCTGAGGGCACTTGGTCTGTTCAGCCTGGAGAAGAGAAGACTGAGGGGAGACCTCGTTGCAGTTACAACTTCCCTGGGAGGGGAAGAGGGACAGGCACTGATCTCTTCACTCTTGAGACCAGTGACAGGACTCAAGGAAATGGCATGAGGCTGAGTCAGGGGAGGTTTTAGTTGGATATGAGGAAAGTTTTTCACTGAGAGGGTGCTTGGGCACTGGAACAGGCTTCCCATGGAAGTGGTCACAACACCAAACCTGACAGAGCTCAAGACAATGCTTTCAGGTGCATGGTGTGACTCTTGGGGTGTCCTGCACAGAGCCAGAAGTTGGACTTGATGATCCTGATGAGTCCCTTCCAACTCAACATATTCTAGGATTCTGTTAATATTCAAATCAAGGTACATTTTAGAGTTTTCTTGGCATACATTTTACTGCTTCCTACACAACAGTTCTAGAAAAATCTATTTTTAATCCCTGTTATCAGTTTTGTATTTGCCTGAAACACTACAATCTCTTTCTTTGGCTAATGCCATTTCAATTACAAACACAATGCCTTGTTTTCACAATCCTTATTTACATTAGATGTAAGAATACTTGAATATATGCATGAAAGAAGAGTCTTCTTAAAACACATTTAAAAGACAACAAAGTATTTGTGACTTTGGATACCCGAACTCAGTTGAGATAACCTCTGCAACACACGGCTCCACATTTACAGACAGTTCTGATCCTCTTTTTGGATGGGCTAAGACCATCAGCAGAGTCTGAAGTCAGATCTATTGAACCTGCAGCACAGATAAACACAAGTAAGAAAGTTTTAAAAGACAGACCTAGGCCATGCCTGGTATTCAAACATCTTCTAAAGGCCTTCTGACACCTCAGATAAAAGGGTGCAAAGCTATACTCAAACTCTACTAACACCCTTGTTACCACTATTGTACAACATCCAGCATACACATCAGAATCCAAAACTCAACAAACTCAAGCCTTGTTCCCTCACATTTGTATCCACACAGATCAGCTGAGAGTGCAGCCAGCCTTTACTGTCAGTGTTACAGACACCACATAGAGGAGGAGGAGTTTTAAGGATTCCAGATCAATTTGGCAGTGTCCTGGGTTAAGCCCAGCTGGCAATGAAACACCACACAGCCACTCACTCACTCACCCCCACCCCAGTGGAACAGGGAGGAGAATCGAGAGTAGAACTTGTAGGTTGAGATAAAGACCTTTTAATAATGGAAACAAAATATAATAACAGCAATACTAGAAATTATAATAAAAAGAGAAATACAAACACAAGTGATGCACAACGCAATTGCTCACCTCATCCAGACCCCACCCCGGAACCCCCATCAGCCCCTCCTGGGCAACTCTCCAGTTTCTATACTGGGCATGACATTCCATGGCACGGAATATCCCTTTGGCCAGTTCAGGTCACCTGTCTGCGCTTCCTCCCATCTTTTTTATAATTTTTTTTGTGTACCTCCTTGCTGTCAGAGCATGAGACACAAAAAAGTCCTTGACTTAGGATAACCATGACTTAGCAGCAAACAAAACATCAGCGTCTTATCTCATACACAGTCTGAAACACAGCACTTTACCAGCTACTGAGAAGAAATTAACTCTATCCCAGCTGAAACCAGGACAGTCACATCATCTGTTCCACAGGACCTACATCCGCAACTGAGGCCTTCAGACACCAGACACCAGAATCCAGAGACAAACCTGTGGTGCCTTACACTGCTGAGCTGTAACAACTGCCTTAGTAACTATCACTAGCAGATTACTTAGAAAGTAGCTTATCTGAAGTGCCTATCTGAATAAAGGGAAGCTTTATTTAAGAGTAGCCTGATCATTCCTTTGAGCATTCCTTGGACAAACCTTCAAAATCATTTGCCTCATCAGACAATGCAACCACAGTCCCTGCTGTGAGCTAGGAGTGCTGAGGGAGGCAATGCATTAGAGATGAAGGGAAAAGCTTCTGGGTGTGATCTTCTTTGCACAACACATCACAAGCCTGAGCTGAAATGCTGTGATGTTTGAAACGCTACCATCAGTCAAGGCTGCAATAAAACCCACCAGCACTTGCCCTCCCACAATAACCCTGTTAAAATATGCAGACCTTTCATCTGGTAGTCAAAGGTCAGCTCTTCTCCAGCCTTGATGGTTCGGGTAGAAAACAGTGCTATTCGAGGAAGACGCAAGTCGAGGTTGTCAATAAACACATTGAAGACTTGAAGATTTGGATCACACTGCAAGCAAAAGTGAATGCAGCTTCTGTTAATTTGCTGAAGTGTTTAAGCAAACCAAGGTCACAGGAAAGATTTAGGAGGGAAAATGGTATTTCTCCCCTCTAGATAACTAAGAAAGCACAGGAATTTTCATTTGTGCCCCTACCAATGAAATGCAGCTCAACACCACATCCTGCCCTGCTACAAAATAACATCAATTCCTGTCGCCTTTGACTCCTCGCTAATTTTATTGAGGACATGTCACACGTTAGGTATTTCAGTTATTTGGAGAAAACACATCAAATCAACTCCATTTGGTTGTCTAGAATCAGCTGATTCAGTGACAAACCCAGTCCTACCAAATGTCTACTTCAGGCAGCATCTCACTCCTGGAGTTTTGTAGGCAGTCTCAGTCCAAGTAAGGCCAAGTATTCCATTCTATTTGTTATGTCATCTGACTGACTGGCATGAAACTACTCCAGAAAAACTGCAAATATGGTAAGAAAATGTTTACGATAGGAGAAGATATTTCTGGCACAATTAGGATAATTCTCCAAATTCTTAGTATACAAAACAAGGTCTTACGCTGTGATTCACAAAGTGGGACACATTTCCATATCGAGCTGCATCTACTGTAAATTCATCTGAGTCATAATCCAAATCAAACAAGTATGTATTTCCCTGGTTGTCATAGAGCTGGCCTCGCCTCTCTGCTTCCTCACTTGTAATCACCTGAAAAAAAAAAAGAAAAAGAAGTGAAAAAAAGAAACCTGCATCATATTATTAACTATTACTAAATTAAAACAGAAATCAGAATCAAGTTAGGAAAAAAGCTTTACTTAGTCAAAAATACCACATTCAGTTTTTGATGTTGAAATAGCATTCCATCTCAAATGAATGAAGGATACATACATACAGCTAAACTAATTAGTGACTGAGGCTTCTCTGGATGCAATTTGTCTACGGCTGATACACAGCACTACGTTGTCTCAGGGAAAAAGCCATCTGAGCATCTTCTACTAAGAGGTGTGATGACAATACTATCAATTGTTTCTACCTAAATTTTCTATATACACACATTTTTCATTAGACCCAGAAAGCCTCTTTTACTTAAAATCAAGTTTCAGCTCTCTCCCTTTGCACAGACAAAGATCAACAGGCATCAGTCTTTAAAACTCAGGCCAGGTGTTCCTTTCCTCCCTCCCCAGAAGCATTTCTTCCTGCTATTTTTGACTGCAATGGAAGATCTTAGTCATAACAACTCAGACAGGCCCATCACTTCACAAAGCTCAGTCTATGCAATTAGGTGAGCTTGTCACTTTCGACAGAAGAAACAGCTCAAACTATTTCATCTGTAGCCTATTACCTTAAATGCATTCTGTTTATTATGATTTCAGCAAAGAAATCATAATCTGGCAGCAAGACATACAAAATGTGATGGAATTGAATTATAAATCCCTCTAAAATCTTTCTGACAGATGAGATTGGAGAACTCCTTCGGCAGCTGGAAGTAGATTCAGGTGAAAGGGTAAATACACTTTTTCCTTTAAGCAACAAAGTTACATAACCACCCTTCTGCATTAACCCCTCCACAGAGATATTTGCAATGTCTGGTAGGAACACGAGAAGTTAGAAGACTTGGGGCATGGAGGAAATACATATGAGACCATAAACTTTTCCTCTTAAATATTTCCTTCTGGGAGGACAGAAGGAAATATTTTGAGTCAACACAGTAGCAAGGCAGATCTGCGGTAGAAATGTAACACTCTGGATCACAGAGGCTGCCAGAAGCTGCTGGTGCAAAGAGCCCTGAAGCAGAGCAGAGGCTGAGCTACAGAAACACAGGGCAACACAAGATCTCAAGAGTAACTCAAGGTCTGTATTTTATAATATAATATAATTTTATAATATAAAAGTTCTCTTTGAACTTTCAGTAAACAGATAACATCCATACTACAAGAGTTATTCTTGCTTTAATCAAAAGTAATAAATATGCTTGGAAATACTACCTTAAAAGTTCAGACAAAACAGAAAAGGAACTGACAGACTGTGCAGGGAGTTTCGTAACAACTGTGCCTCAGGAACATCAAAAACTACAATAAAGATGATCAGGAAAGAATAAAAATTATGACTGCCATAAAAGAAATGGAGGATTTGCCTTTAGAAATACTATTAGGACACGTATCTAAAATAATTCTTCAGTAGTATATGGGATAAGTATTCTCTTTACAGTCAACCTTTTACAACTGCTCTGGAATGAAGGAATGTTCTAGACAATATAATTTTGCTGGCAACTTGAATGTCTATTTCTCTTTCTACTTAAAAGCAGACTGATCTATTATATAATAAAACCACAGAATATCTTGAGTTGGGAAGGGTACCACCAGGATCACAGAAGTCCAACTCCTGGCCCTTTGCAGATCACCTCAAGAATCCCACCATGTGCCTGAGACCATTGTCCAAACACTCCTTGAACTCTGTCAGGCCTGGTGCTGTGACCATTTCTCTGTTCCAGTGCCCAACCACCCTCTGGGTGAAGAAGTCAAGAAGTGTTAAAACTAAGAGAAAGCTCAAAGACTTTATCTAATATTTCCTTTATTGTATGTAATTCATCTAAGGAGATACATACCTCTCCAACATACTCCATCACAAAACTGTTGGTTTTAATTTTCTGGAGGGTTTTTACTCCCCAGCCACGGCCATTGTTGGTTCTGAAGATGCAAAGGGAATACGGTGTACCTTTCTGCACTATCCTATTAGGGCAGTCAGGCCCACACCTACAATAGGAATTGCACTCATAGATGGGCAAGCCAGGCTGGATTTTTAACTTCTTACGTTTATTGTAAGCCAAAATAAACCCAGCCTCCTTTGGACAGCATTTCTCAGCAGGGCAGTCAGCACATTCACAGCCAGTCGTTATTCCATTGAGCACATTTATCCCCGGAGCAGGTTTATACTCATTAATGTAGTAGAAGTCTAAGGGAGGCCCTTCAAGATCCACAGTGTTTTCTACCAGGATCATTGCTTTGTGATTCTTTTTCCTGTTGAGTTCTTCTTTCCATCTCTGCAGGGCTATTCTTTGCTTGGCCTTCTTTACAACATAATCTGCAATGGCAGGTTTCAAAGCTTTAATGTGGTTTCTCACTTTCAGTGCTTTGCCTTCTCTCACCCGAGACAAGTATTCATTCTTGTCACTAAGAAAGTTCTGAAGAAGCAATGGGCAGTTCAGATGCTTCTCAGGTTCCCAAGTATTTGAAGATTCTGGCCATCCTTTCCATTTCACAAGATAGTATTCTTTGCCCTTGAAACACAGAAATAGATATAGATTTAGCCACAGTTCCTTTTACTGCAATCCAGCATCACAGGGCACACAGACAAACAAAAGAGATCTGGAGTTAAGGATCAAGCATACAGTGCAGAGAGCCTTGATGTCCCCATAACAATTACAACTGGGGAGAAAGAGAAAAATCAGGTTTTCTGTTTGCAAATAAAGGACAATTTTGCGTACTTTACATATCATCTCTAGGGACAAAGAAAGCAAAAGGTGGGATGAATTCTGATCCCTAACAGCATACCTGGAGGAGGAGGCTAATTTGTCAAGGCAGGTGGCACGTTATGCTAACTTGCTGTATGACTCATATGCACAAATAGAATGTAGTTGTAACACATACAGAACAAAAAAAAAAATCCAAAATTTAGCAGAAAAGTCTAAACCCCATTGTTTGTTATATCAACCATCCTCCTAAAGCAGTAATCAGTTTGATACATGTAATACTGTAGTTACAATGAAGCAGCATACATTTTGTACTTATTTTAAAAAGGCCAAATAACTGTAACAAGGCCAAATCCTGAGACTGAATTTCAAAGGAATCCAGTTACAGCACATGGCCCTAACTCTTCATCAGACTAAAAGAGTCAAAAGAGAAATACAGATGGTTGTCTGCAAATAAAGGAGAGGCATCATAATTCATACCAAGCTACCACCTAAAGCATCAGCATCTTATTTAAATTCTAGATACATAAAGATGAAACATTTCATATTCTAACATTTCTGTAATTTCAGGAAAAGACCTTCCACATACTGAAAGCAGCAGTTTACACCACTTTCAATTTACAGCTCAAAGTTTAAAAGATATTTAATTTGATGACAGCAAAAGCTTTGTCCTCACTGCCTGTTGCTTTGTATTATGAACAAAACTACCTTTAGCTCACTTCCAAATTTCAGCTGAAAGAGTGATCAAATTGGTCTGTGTTTCTCTTACCTCTTCTACCTTGTAGTCACACAAATATTCCACCTCATAACTCTTTAGACTCCTGTTGGTGATTCCAATGGATTTACATCTGAGATTTTCCTTCCTACATAATTCTTGGAGGGTCTCAAGTGAAGCTAGACATGGCACATACCAGGCTACAATAAGAAAATTGGTAAAGAATCCTATTTAATGTCTCGACTAAATTGAAATCATTATTGCCCTATCCCAGAGTCCCCACATTACCATTTGTGACAGCAGTCCACGAGTCTCTTGTACAGCAGTAACGTCTCAGACTCAACCGTTCTCTAACGGGTCAAGTGAAACACACCAATGATTCCCTCCCTGCACCTTTATTCTGCACAGTACGTTCATTTATAAAGAACAACAAATATTTTGGAGGACAGAGACTTGCACGGGCAAAAGCTGCACTAAGCGCCGAGCAATTTTCCTGCAATTACAGCATCCCATAACTGAACCAAGGCAAGAAGGAAACCTCCATTCTTTAACAGACCGCCAAATTTCTGTAGCCAAGCGCAACGGAGCACTCGCGATGCAACCATGGAGACTGGAAGAGGAAGCAGAGACCCACGGCGCTCTTCCAGAAGGATCGCGGGTGCCCTGTCAGCCGGGCGGGTTTCAGGGGACGCAACACCCCGCGGGGCGGCTCGGCGGGAGCGCCCGGGAAGCACCGGGATGCCGGGGTGGGACGGAGCGCAGCGCGGGAGCCGCGGGGCCGTGCCCGGGCTCCGCGAGCTCGCCGTCCAGCGCCGGAGCTCGTGGATAGGCGGAGAGGGCGCGCGGTGCCTATTCCGCACCGCGTCCGACCCAAGCGCTCTTCCCACCTCCTCATCCTCCCACAGCCCCCTGGGACAGCGGGCGGGACCTCAAGGGAGCAGCCAGGCCTCCCGGGCAAGCGGGCAGACCCCAGCCCTTCCCCGCGCCCACCGCCGCGGCTGCGGGCGGGGCGGTGGGTACGATCCTGACGGAGCCGGGAGCGGCCAAGCGGCTCGCAAGCGCCCAGAGCGGCCGGGTAGCCTCTCCCTCGCCGCCCTCTGCCGGTCTCGCCGCCCCCCATCGGCCCGGCGCGGGCGGGCAAGCGCCGGCGCCCCGACCCCGGCGCGCTCACCCCCTCACCTTCCTCGCCAAGCCTCCCAATCTTGGGGGGCCGCGCGGGCCGCGCCGGCTCCGCCCCCGCCGAAGGGCGGGCACACAGAGCGGCGGTCCCGGCGCACGCAGGATCCCCCGCCTCCCCTCTGCGCCTCAGCCGTGAGGAGCTCCGCGCGACCCGCCGGGAACGCGGTGGGACAGCGGCACAAGGAGCGAGTGCGGATTTGAAACTCCCCCGGGCCCATCAGCGGCAAAGCTGAAAGGAGGAACCGCGGAGAAGCGGTTCATGCACTTGTAGGAAAAAAAAAGTTACACCATGATCGCAGCGCCCTCCTCAAATGCGGTGTTTCCTCTTCATGTGGCTTTCGCAGAATCCATCGGTTTGGAAAACACCTTTGAGGTCATCGACTCCAACCTGTGATCCAACACCATCGTGTCAACCAGACCAGGGCACTCAGTGCCACGTCCAGTCTTTCCTTAAACACCTCCAGGGACGGTGACTGCAGCACCTCCCTGGGCAGCCCATTCCAATGCCTAATCACCCTTTCTGTGAAGAAATTCTTCCTAATGTCCGACCTACACCTGTCCTGCCACAGCTTAAGACTGCGTCCTCTCATCCTGTCACCGGTTTTCTAGAAGAGCCTGAACCTGTAGAGAAGGTTTCGAGTTTGCTCCAAACCCCACAAACCTGCACCCAACCAAGCAGCACTTCGGTGTCTCTTCATGAGTATTTATAAGGCTGTGGAGCTACACTGCCCCTACATTCCCAGACTCTGGCTTTTCCAAGATCCCTTTTAGAAGTTTTCACAGAGGAAACAGTGAACTGCAGGCCTGTCAGTCTCACTTCAGCAGTAAAATTATGGAGATTATTCTGAGAGGTATTATAAAACACCTGGAGGACAATGCAGTCACTGGTCCCAGTCAGCACAGCTTCATGAAAATCTTGCTGGACAAACTCAATTTCCTTTTACAACAAGGAATCCCCCCCAGGTACCAGGGGAAGCCAGGTGGTGCTACATCGTTGGATTTCAGTAACACTTTCGATACTGTCTCACAACAGTATCCTTCTGGATACAGCTGAATAACCATGTTACACAACAGGCCAGCAACTGGCTCAGAGGTTGGACACAAAGTTACAGTAAAGGGGATGACATCAGGTTGACATCCAGACACTCGTGGGGTTCCACAGGGCTCCATCCTCAGCCTAGGGAGGTAGTCCCAGCACCAAGCCTCTCAGATCAGAGAATGTTTCAGACATATGGAGTGAGTTTTGAGGTTACTCTGTGCAGAGCCAGGAGTTGGACTGATGATCCTTGTGGATCCCTTTGAACTCAGGATATTTTATGATTCTATGAACTATTCGCTCATTTTCCAGAGCCAGGGATAAGGCAGGCCTAATTTTTTTTTCCTTTTTCACAGGCTACTATGCCATACAGTATCTATTGCTTTTGTGAGATAGGAAAAATATTGAAATACAAGATAATTTGAGAAACTTGTATTAAACCAGATAACTGAACATAGGTCTCCTCAAATCCAGAGAGGTAGCACTACCCTAATTTTTATCTGATTTTGAGGGTCTTTGTGACATTTTTAGTATTTTACAACACTTGGCTGTCAGCTTGAACTGTTGCCCCTTAACTGCACACTAGGCCGAGACCCTCAAATCCCATAACTACACTTGCCTGCTCCATCTCCTTACTGAAAAATCCTGCAGCTTATGCCCAAATATGTGGCATACAGGTTGGAACAGTGCCACGCAGAATGGAGAATGCCAGGTCTGCATAAAAAAATGTATTTTAATAACACATAAATAAGCACATTTAACTCTTACACATATTTTTCAGGTAATACCACAAAACCATTTTACAGTTACTCCAGAAAAAAAAAACAAACAACAAACCAACAGCTCAACAGGCCAGCATGAATAGACACCACCTTCATGGTTTTGGGCAACATCAAGACCTCACAGAATTTCAGTTACAATCTGGTGCAGTTATCAGAGACTGGATTTTCACCAATTGGGTACAGGACCTGAAAAGTACCTGAAAGGAGAAATCTTCAGACTGTGTATGTAATACGCTTGTTGCTGAACCACAGGCACAAGCATTTGTGCTTTGCATTTTTTAAATCAAGTGCTGATAATTCAATGATCTGCTGTCTGCATGTCTCGATTAACATATTGCACCATGCTTTCCACTCCAAACAGACTTGGTGGCAAATTAATGTGTTGAGTTTATTACAGTCCTCTAAGAATCAAAGACATCCCAGAGAGTCATTGCTTTGGCAGAGAAGGAAGTAAGAGACAAAAATCAACTTAGAAAAATGTTGCCTTTCACAACAGGCTACGACGCCACTTCAACAGTGATGATTTCACACTTCCCGGTATCTTGATCCGTGCAGGTAACGTGCAAGGACCCATCCCTAGATAAAAGAGAGGGATATGTTTAGGACTCAACACAACACTCAGGATGCCACTGCATGTTCCAGAGAGAATAAACAACAGTCTTCACACCAATGAAAGGAAGAAAGATCAGCATCAAAATATCCAGGGAAGAAAATATTTCAACACAGATGAAAGCGGTTTATAAAATTAAGTTTAGTTTAGTGAGTGTTTAGATATGGATTTCTTGCTCTTATAGCATCTATCTTCTCCACATATGCTGAAACAGACTCAGGAACGTGTTTAAATACTGTAATTGAGTTTACTTAGTACAGGTTTATAAATAGAATATGTGTAATATTATTCAAAATATTCATTGTGAGAACTGAGTAACAGCAACAGACTGATAAGAACATCAAAGCGTGAGAACTCGACTTTTAAAAATGTGTAAGTAGCCTTTAAATTCCAAGGATCTTCTTCAATAAGGAAAACCCTTATTTTGAAAATCCAGGAATTAAGAGACAGTAGTGAATCCCACTTCAGCTAGACACAGACACACAAAATATTCAGATAGAAATAAACGTGCTCCACTGAACTTTCTCTCCCTTTTTCACCTGTTACTTAAACCTCCTTTAAAATAATGCCCTTTTTCTGCATGACAGAGTTGCATCTATAATCCCTATGATGCTTTTCTTACCAGTGCTAAGTGCAAATCTCTGCATGACAAACAAGGCATTTTAGGTGAGGTCTATTAACAGGCTTTAATACATGTGATAGCCGTGGTAATAAAATTAAGTATTTTGAACTGAAATAACAAGTGTGGGTTTAGTTTTTCAGCAACATCTACACAACTTGCGTATCATTTACGAAAATAATATGAAATTCAGGGCAGCCTTGAGAAGACAAAGATGCCTTGGCTACTTAGAATTCCACCTTCAGATATCTTTATAAACTATTTAGACTATTTTAAATGAGCCCAAGTGCTCCTATTAAGGCCTAGGGAAGTTAGAGAGATTTTTCCAATATCCTGTCATCCCCATTCTGCCATAAAACATGCCTTCATACAAACTTCATACTTTCCTACAAGAATCCCCAGATGAACATGTAAAAAGTAGATTTATCAGTCCCGATTTCCTGTGGCACTGTCTCTCTACTTAAATCTGCCTCTGAAGGGACAGAGCCACAGGTTTTCCCTGTAAATGCTGCAACGCTTCATGGATTCCTTTGTAACTAAAAAAGATAAAATATCCTTCAGCTTTTCCCAAGAGTGCGGGCAGAACTACCCAACCCCCTTCCACGGGAAGTTTGAGATCCTGACTGCTCTCAAGCATGGTTAAACTGATCAACAGTTCAGAAGTTGCTAAAAATAACCTAAACAATTGTATTGAGATTTATTTCTTTAGAAATCAAACAATGAAAACACTGAAGGTACAGCAGAAAACCCACATTCCTACAGAGTTTGCCCCTGCCAGGACTGTACAGCCCTGTAAGCAATGAAATGCTGAAATTTCTCAATACAAAATTAAACATTCTGTACCAGGAGCAAAGACTGCTTGTCACAAGTGGGACGCAGTAAGGTAAACCACAGAGCAATAAATATTTTGGGTACCTTTTCATAGTGAGAACAGTCAGTATATCATGTAGGCCATCCTCCTTTTTATCTAAATCCTGGAGTACAATCTATTAAAAAAAAAAAAAAGGAGTTAAACTATAATCAAGTTCTCCAAACTCCTGTGCAGCAGTTTAATGGAAGCGACACAACAGCTCCGATGTGAAACACATTCTGTTTAGCAACTTGTACTGGTAATTCCAAGTAGAGGCATGCCCTAGTGGACTTCCTTTATCTGTAGTGCCAATTTATGTATTTTTAGCTCTTTGTACTATTGTTTCTGTGCTTTTGTTTCAGGATTTATCACTGAGATAGCTGGAGAACTACAACTGCCACAGCCTACAGTAAGAGCTGAGCATCTCCCTTCACTTAGGATCAGTAATTATTAGGTAACATCCCTTCCCTATCCCTCTAAAGATATTTGGGCAGGACTAAGGTAGAATAACTATTTTCTCAAATATTCCATCAATTTCAGACACATCTGCCCCTTCCCCAATGCTTTCCAAGGAAAGCACATCATCACTGTTTTAAACAAGCTGTGTTCTCTCTGTAAGTTGACTCTCGCTTAAGATCTTTAAATCCTCACTTGATATAATCACATCATCTTACAATTGTGAAAAATCAAATTTAATATGTAATACCAAGATCCTATCCAATCTAGGAAGATCAAAAAGTAATCATCAGTACACACACTAGCTACATCATTATATTGAGCAGTTTTATATTTAAAATGCTGGAAATCTGTGCCCTACTGGAATGACTGGAATCTCTCACCCCAGTTGAGCTTACTACTGTAGTGCCAAACATCAAGCCCTGCCAGGCATTTAGGAATGAAAAAGGGAAACTTTAGTTTCTTTATAAAGTGCTTCAATACTTTGCATGTAGAGAAGAATGATTGAAGACTGATGCCCAGAGACATGCAAGTTTTCTTACAAGTTTTGGTAGAGGTGGGATTGGCTTCCATTCTTTTTCAGATTCGACAGATTTTCCAGTGGTTGCTGTTAGAAGTGCACGAGTGTGTACATACTCACCTGGGCAAATTTATCTTCTTCATTCATGGGACCTTTCCCCAGTGACTCGTACAGTTCAAGGCACACAGAAGAAATGTTTCCAGGGGCATGCAGGGTGTGCTGCCTTCGAGCTGGCAGTGGTGTCCCTGATGGAAACAGCACTGTGAATTTGTCAGCCCCTGACTCGTCTACTCCCTTTGAAAAGAAAAAAAGAGTTCATGCCTTTCTCTAAGTGCTTCACTGAGCTGGAATTGTCAAAACAATGCTCCACAAGAAAAGATATCCAACATTCATTCCCTCTGCCACATTTACCATCACAACAAATAAAATAAAAAAAAATAAAATTGACATTCCTATAAAGTCCAGCTATTGCAACACAGAAAAGACACAATCTCTCTCCCCTTAAAATCAAACCATTTTTCCTGTCATTTTTCTGTCAATGAATCCAAGTTACCACATACTACTGACCTATGGACAATCTGTAGAAGTAATAAAACAATACTGTTTCTCTAACATCAATCATTAGTGTTATATATTCATTGAAGTTGTAAAATTTTCTAATATTCTAATTTTAGTCTTACCTTTAGAAGAATATCTTTGGCAGAACACTCAATAAGTGCTTCTTCTTCTAACAAGGTATTCTCTTTTCCTAGCAGAATTCCTGCCTCTATGGCTGCACCGATGGGAATAACTTCATCTGGAGGAATTGAATTCAGTAACTCCACAGTTGGGAAAATGTCTTTGATCAGCTGCTGTAGCTTTGGGATTCGAGCAGACCCACCGCACAGAACTACCTGGAAAACACGACATAACAATTTCAAATCTTTCTGCTGTCAAATAAAACAGACAGGTCACAACCTGCAGCACAAAACCACAAACTGCTCTGGGATGTTTAATTATCTGTAGTTGTTACAACAAAAACTGATGTAATCTCTGGTTGACTTCTGATACTTTTGCATTTGAAATGAAAGGAAATATGGTGTCTTGAAAATGTGTTTCTTTTAGCAAGAATCAGCTAGATAAGGTAATGTTTTTAGAAATTGAGAAATTCATCACAAAAATAGCATCAGGTTGGAAGAGACTTCCAGAGATGGTCTAGTCCAACCTCCTGGCCAGAACAGGCGGAGTTACAACCTGCTCAGGACATTACCTACACAGATACATATTCCACAGACTCTGTGGGCCCTTATTTCAGCATTTGATTTCCCTCACACCACAAATTCCTTTCTTGGAATCTAAAATTTCCCCATGCTGTAACCTGTGCTGCTTGCCACTCACCCTTCCATCATGCACCTGTAGGAAGAAGCAATTCAGGTTTTGTCCTTAATTCCAAGTCTTATTAGCGACTTTGTTGAAATCAGCCAGATTTGGAAACAAAGCTAATTCCTGCTTTTCCTCATGTAAAACATAACTTAAGAGTTGCAAATCAGGTTCATTTATTTTTACATTTAAAGTGTTTCCTTCCAAAGCATTGAGGCCTGAGAGCCTAAAAGGCCACCTAAAAAATACTGCCACTAGAAAACAAAAGCTGTTCTCTGAACAGTGGCCTGGGATGCTTCATTATCCACCAGGAAAACTGAGATGTGACACAGTAAACACTAATTAAGAGTCTGAAATAGCATCAAGTGTCATTAAAAGCACCAGTCAGCTTCTTCAGAAGAGTCGGCAAACCCCATGCAATGCTTAGTGAAGGCAAAAGCAAGGTCATATACTGAACTTAAGGAAGGTATTCCTCAGCTCTACCAAGAGTTACACAAACACACAAAACAGAGACCAATCATTTCCACTTATTCAATATACAGCAGTAAAAACGCACCACTGAATTTGACTCTACCTTATACTTAACTTCAAGTAACTGAAATCAAAGCAAATATAGGAGTTCTAAAGATCTTGATAGACTTTGTTGGATCCCAGTAAAAATAAACATATCAGTCTGCAAGGAAAACAGGCCCTATAAATACTGTTTTTGGGGAGCTAAGCACACTACAGACAAGTGACTTCTATTATTACCTTATTAATATCATCTGCTGTAAATCCAACTTGCTGCAAGAGGTTTTTAATGGCTTCTACACACTTACTAAAAAGTGAAGAACAGATAAGTTCAAACCTGGCCCTAGAAAAAAAACACAAAAAAAACATTCAAGAAGGGTCATCTCATTTATTACAGACAAACACCTGAAATGGAAGAATGATCATTTTTAGAATATTCTTTGGTTCTCTAGCTATACCTGTGTCATGGTTTGAGAACTCCAAAATCCAATTCCCTAGTCCAAACCCCCTCCCACATCTCAACCCAGTGTGAGATGGGTTTTTCCAGAACTATACGAGACTCAAAATGGGGGAAAAGGGAATATATTACAATGACTGTACAAATAAATACTACAATACATTATATACAATCTTAACTACCTCTACCATGACAACCTGGTATTTAAGGATTAAAAAAAAAAAATCTTCTTTTCCAATTATTAATCTTGAAGTGATTCTGTTGTTGTGAAAGTATCTGTGATTAATTCCACCACTAACACCTACATGGAATGCACATTCATTCTTCTTCAGTGTACTATAGAGAAAAAACAGTATTGTCTCAACAAAACCCAGCATTGCTGTCTTGACTCATATGTGAAAAAATAAAGCAGCAAACATCCTGGAACCGTTTCATCACCCTTAAAATGGACACAAAGACTCCATTTGGAAATTTCAGAGGAAAATCAAGCTGTGTCCTGATTTGCACACAGGGAATAGGTTAAGCAAATTAAAAAAGAAACTTGTGCTTGCTTTCATCTCTTTCAAGCCTGAAGAGGAAGTTTTACTCTGTAGGAACACAGCAAGTCAAAGTCTGCAGCACTAGTCCACAGGATTAGCATCCTTATCCAAAAGAGAGCCAACCCAAGTTACACAGTACTGCTTCTCAAGCTTGAAAACATGCTGTGCTTTATCGTAGCAGCTCCAACTTCTGCAGCAGTGGATGCACAGCTCTGGAATGGAAAAGCCTATTTTATTTTGCTAAAGCTCCTGCAGTCTGGAAGAGCAATTGAAGTGAGTTAAACATCTAAATAAGTATCATCCCAAGGGAAAAGAGACTTAAGAGTAGGACAGAGCAGTACAAAGAAACAGAGAACATTTTTCTACTCCAGCTGTCACTGAGGCAGCATCAACTTCCATGACAAATACCATTCTGAAGCTCATTTAGATGAAGAGTAAAAAAGTCTTTTCTTTAGGGAAGATACAACAACAAAACCACTAAGGGGGAAGAAACAGCCACCTTGCTTCATTACAGTATCTATTCCCCTTCAATCAACAACCACACTCCAGAGATGGGGTCTCCTTGTGCCTTTTTTCACTTTATTTTCTAACCATTAGGCCAACACTCTGTTACTGCCCTAACTATACAGACTGCAGCATAACAGAACCATCAGTATGAAACAAAGCAAGTTGGCCTTCTGTCTTCTGTTTCCAAAATAAATGCCACCGGAAATCAAAGCTTATTGAAACTCCTAAATATCACCTAGGAAGATTTCAAGAACAGTTTTATATAAAGGCAGTAGCTTCAAGACTTGCCTTACCTGGACACGTTACAATCAAAATCCAATCCATCATACAACGAATCTACAAAACAGTTTGCACTTCCCAGGGTCGATAAAGAGTGTTTTGCAATATCAGCACTGTTCATTAACTTCATCATGGCTCTGGGGTTTCCTCTAATATCATGTTTACAAGACCTGTATTAAAAAAACCCCAGAAGATACCAGTTTAGAAAGGCAGGAATTTGACTGATAATGGTAACTTTCTGAAAGGAAAAACAGTTTAGAGCTATTAAACTCTTTCTGTAAACATTTTAGTTTGCCAAGAAAAAGTATATATTTCAATTTCAACTAGAGACCACTGTGAGGAGGCACCCTGAACTCCGGCATTAGTGTTTATCATACAGATTAAAGTCTCTCTGCACAATTTCTCAGATGAACAAATTCTGTAAATGGCTGCAAGGAACAGCAAGAAAAGGTCTTGCAAGTTACTGATTTTTAACCACAGATTAAGAAGAAACAGAACAGTGACCATTAGACATGTCAGCAAAATAGTAAGTTTTATCCAAAAAGTCTTTTTGTGGCAGTATGCACCTGACCACCTCAAGACCACTGAGCTAGTGGTTATGCATTGGTTCATCACAGGATGGTGTGACATACAGACTTCAGCCTGATGACCCAAGTCCCTCCACAGGCTTCCGCACCAAGAAAACCAAACAAAACCACAGAGTCAGTTCCCTGACACCCAAAAAGCTTGTGACTGAAAGTATGGAAGCAGCCTGTAGTCACACACATCACTCAAAACACAGCAGAGTTCATAGCTGAGCCGTTATAGTTCAACACCAACTCCAGGCAATATCCACACAAACCCAAGCATTTCCCAGTCTTCCTCCTCAGCCCCCAACAACTGACTGTTCCTTTAATATCTTTATTTGAGCCATTTCACTCACAGACAGTCTGCTAGATTTTTTTCTTTCTTTTTGAAATCAAGCACTAGATAACGAAGTTCCTGTCCTAAGAACATGCTTGGAATTCAAAACTCACCTCTGAAATTCGGAAGCTAAGTGTTGTGCCAGAGCTTCTGTGAAGCAAACTCCACCAATGCTGTCATCCGTGTTTGTAGCAAGCACACGATATATCCCACTGTTTACTTCTATGACTGTGATAGAAAGTGATGTCCCACCAAGTTTATAAACCAACACATTGCTGCCATGTTAAAAAAAAATTGAAAGTAGCATGAATAGGCCAGCAAAAAAGATGTTAATTTTGACACACCGTCTATAAAGATTACCACCAAATAATGTACTGCAGGTTTTAATCAGTTTTCTCAAGATAATTTGATTTAGGGTGTTTGTGTTTAATGCATCTCAGTAGTCCTGACTGCTTGACAATGTGCTCTAAAGAACAAAATTCAGTCTGTTTCATACAGTGGGAGTAGCCAAGGTTTCTCCTTCAACACAACTGAGAACTATCGTTACTTTCAAGGTTACAGGCAAGAAGTATATGAGAAGGGTAAAAAGGGTTGCATTTTTCTTCAAGCCAATCAGTTCATTAAAGAGAAAGTAAGACTCTGGGCACAAATCTTCAAAGACAATTTTAAAAATATAAACACCAAACCAAAGGGATTTAAAACACTACAGAATTACAACTTCTAAATAGTTATTGGCTTTATTGAGAGAAAAAAAAAAGAAAAACAAGCCTCAAATCATTAATTTTGTATTGACTGCTAAGGCAACACAGCATCCCCTCATTTAAGATTTCTTGGGATTTAAGTACAGCAGCTTAAAGTTAAGAAGTAAAATATTAGGATTTTACCTTTTCCCAGTGGGTGAGTCCTGGCCAATTCCATAAGCAAGGAGAGCTGCAGATGGTTCATGGATTAATCTCATAACATTAAACCCAGCAGCTGCAGCTGCTTCCCTGCGATAAAGCACAGCAGCACTTCATTTTCCTTTAATGGTTTCACTATAGTCACACACTATTAACATTTCATCTGAACTCAGAACTTGGTTACAGCATGGTATTAGCAAAGCCAAGTGACTGGAAAAGGAAGGCACTAAGTTCAGTTGCTATTGTGTTCTTGAGGTAGTTGGAGCTGCTGTGTGCTTATTGTCAATGAAAACTCTCATATATCAATCTACATAGCCCATAAAAACTGCAAAACCCCCTTCAACCACAAGATTAAACCCCCTACCCTCAATCAAACTTGGTAACTTATCTTCAGGTGTGGTATTAAAAGCTCTCGATACATTATTTCAAGAGGTAACATGCTAAAGAAACCACTTTGCTTCAAAATTAAGTTACCGCGCCTCACTTGTAACACTTTCTTTACATGTTTCCTGGAAACTTCAGTAACCCTGGGACTGCCCTGCAACTTGTTCCCTCCACTTTGAAATTATTTTGAAACTGTTATACCAGAGCAACAGAATGCTTCATTGTAAGTACTGCAAATATCCAGCTCACTCATGTTTTATGACCAACTTTTAGGTGCGTTTTAAGTATTTCATGACAGTTAAACATAAGGGCTTCCACATATCAGAAATACCACTACTACAGATCAGCATCTACTACAGAACAGTAGATGCTGCCAATTATGCTCAGCTTTAAGCATACTTATGTTTTCATACAGAGGAACTGTAGCAGCAGAACTGATTCCAAAGAGACTTTCCAAATAGAATAGTGGTGTATTTTCCACATCTGAACTCTGACAAAAGAGTCCTCAGCAAGTCACGTAACACCACTTGGTTTGGTAAGTATGAAGGAAGGGAAATTAAAGAGGGTGAGAAACTATTTCAAAGTTTCAAAGGTGACACTGAAAATCCTGATCTGAAACGATGTTCTGCCCTTGATGATACCAAAATTCCCTCTCTCTATAAATGATTCAGAATATCCTTTGGGTTACATCAGTGAATTCCATGAAAAATTTCTAAACCCAGGATTTAATCTCCTGCTTTAATATTTTCCCCATTCAAATAACATCCCAATATCTTGACAGTCACAAGCTGAAGTCCAGCAGGAGAATTGCCACTGCTGATCTTCCAGCCTGTCTTCTTTAGGTACGTTAAGTAACAGAAAAATCTTAATCCTCTTACCCAAGGGCATTTTTCTGATTCTCTCCAAAATCAAATGGCACAGTGACAACAACATCGTTTACATCTGAACCCAATGCAGACTGAGCAGTCTCTGTTTATAAACACAGGCAGAACATGTTATTAAAAGCATAAAAAACCAATATATTACATCTTAAAAATACGAGAACAGCTTAACAAGCTAAAACGTGTTATGATTTCAATTATTACATACCTTTCATTTTACTGAAAATCAGTTTTGCCACATCTTCTGGGTTAATAAGTTTATTATCTATTTCATATTGAAGTTTTCCATTCTTCTCAATTATCTGTAAGCAAAACCAACACACCTTTGTTAGATATGCAATATGGTTAATAAAAACCCATAATGTTTAATTTAGTTTCTGTTCAAAGTAAAAAGAACTGGACTTTGTAAATACTCTCTATTACAAGGAAATAAATGCTTCCAAGATGCTTATCAAAGATTACAAAAAGACCTGGATCATGTGACACACACAACAGTGACATTCAAGGCTTAAAGACTCCAGACTTCCTTTTTCTATTAAGTTTTCCTTAGTACAAAAGCAACGTTTAGAACAAAAGTGCTTGCCTGGTTATATCCCACAAGAAAAAGCCCAGCAATTTATAAAAGCACATCAATACGAACAGCCAAAACCCAGGGAAAAACCTGCTTCTTCTTTATGAATGCATTTGCCAGGATACTTTTTTCTCCTGTTTTGCAAAATTTTCTAGTAACAAGCACAGCATTATTCAAATTAAATTTGTATTTAAATCGAGTGGTTAAGCATTTTTATCACAAGGTGCTGTAACCTGAGCACCTTCTGCCACCACTAAGAAAACCCACAATGCTACTACCCAAATATATTAAGATTCGTCCCTTTAGAGAATGTCCAAGAGATAGGTAAGAATTTTTCTGTTGGACTATGTCATGCTGGCAGATCTCAGAACATGGTTATCTACTTGATAAAAACAGAAACACAGCAGCAAGTGGACCTCATATGAAGAGCTGATCATTACAGAACACAGACATGAACGGCACAAACAAGGACAAGAAGAAAAATATAAAGTTATATAAGTTACTCTGGGAACAGCAGAAATCCCAGATCATACTCACAGAGCACTTGCTTTCTGCAATATATTTCTCTGCCTGAGGGTCACCAGCGCTGTCCAGATAAATTCAAAATAACAAGATAAATCATTTGCTAAAGGGTAATCGCACAAATTCACCTTGCTCATATTCCTTATAAACATCTTCAATATATCAAACTATACTTCCACCAAAATTCCCGTTTCCTCTCTAAAGATGCATTTATACAGTAGAAATAAAACCAACAGTTCTGACTTTCAATCTTCTTTCCATAACTAATGATTGAAAAAATACCTGTTAGTTAGGGAAAGGGGAAAACAAAACGTAACACATTGTTTCAACCTGCTATCCCCAGTGATCACTATAAAAGATCTCAATAAAGTTATGAAGTGAAAAGTGCTGGGAAATACATCAGAATGGACAACACAAAGGGGCTGTAATACACAGCTGGGTCATCACTAAAAAGTTCTGATACATGCCTGATGTCAGATCTAACCCAACAACCAACTAGAACAACCCAAGTTTTGTTCTAGTCACTGCAATTGCCAGAGCAAGCCATCACAGTTCCACCGACTGAGGAATCACAACAGTGTGTTTCACTATTACAATAAAAGTTTCATGCAAACAAAGCCACAGTGCATTTTACATGCAGAAAAACAACCCATTAACAAGACATTTTAGTTAAGTAATTTAAGTATATATAAAAAAGCACATGTGCAACTTGTTACTAAATTTCACAGTTTGATTTTCGCAGACAAATTCACACCTAAAATACTACACACCTCTTTGCTCCTGGAATGAAATGTAGGCTAAGAAGTTTATAATATAAAACTGGTCTAGTGGACAGTGTGCCTTCCACGTGTTCCACTACAGGGGGGTGGAATAAGAGGATCACTAAGGTCCCTTCCAACCCAAAGCACTGTGACTATGATAATAGAATGATTTTTTTCAGAGATTACATGCCAGTGCCAGGTTAAATTAAATACTGTCACAATACATTAAAACGCCTCCAGCATGAGCGCTGAGAGGTTTCACCGACCAGCTTTAACAGAGAAAACCAAATTTCTCACTGCTCCTTCCACACCCGTTCTCTTACCTTCGCCCGAGGATCTGCTTTACTTTCACTACAGTGTTCGAAATATTTCTGATCCTACTCTGCTTTGCGGCTAAGCCAACCACCTGAATTAAAAAAAAGTAAAAAAACAAAGTAAAAAAAAAAATAAATTAAAAAAAATAAAAAAGTGAGCAGCCCGCAGAGCCCCCCTGCCTCCTCCCCTCAGCCTCACCTCTTCGCTCTCCGAGAACGCCACAACCGCGGGGGTGACCCGGTCCCCGGCGTCGTTGGCGACCACGTCTGCGCGGCCATCCTGAGGGGAGAGACAGAGACACCCGTGAGCCGCCCCTCGGGG
>NW_021938999.1:16845377-16922542 GCF_001715985.3 Manacus vitellinus
GGAGAAGTTAGAAAATAGAGACATTAAAATACAGATTAAAGGGGAGAAAGCAGCAGCTGTATCATGCACATGCTGCACCGTGTGTGTTTTATCTCTGTGGCACCTCTCGTGATTTAAATGCAGGCAATGGAGTGCATGGAGACGTTGTAAATCACAGAATCACAGGATCAATTACGTGGGAAAAGACCTCTGAGACCATCGAATGCAACCTATGACTGAAAAACACCCTGCCAACCAGACCAGGGCACTGAGTGCCACATCCAGTCTTTCCTCAACACCTGCAGGAATAGTAACTCCACCAATGCCCTGTGCATTGCATCCCAGTGTCTAATCATCCTGTGCATTGCATTCCAATGTCTAATCACCTGTTCTGTGAAGGAATTCCCCCTAATGTCCAACCTTTCTATATTATGGAAATATTTCTGTGTTCAGTGCTTCAGGTCAAGCTGAAGCGCTGGTTTGGCATCATCCAACGAGGCATGACTGGTGCCTGAAAGCAAAGCTCGGTGTCTCACAATGTTGCACTGCTATTAGAAAAATACACCCTCAATACTACAAGAGAAGGGGGAAAAAAAGAAAAAAGGAAATTATTTCTACATTTCTATTGTCAGCCCTGGGGAAATCAGCACCATTTGCACAGAACATCATTCACACATCCTGGCCAGAGCTATCATGCTGAAGGCTCCTCAGATTTTGTGTGTCCCTGCAAAGGGCGCTGCAAAGTTACCAGAGAACAGGTCACCCAATGTTTGCAGCCTCACACTGTAAAGATGACAGCACGTGTGCAGATTTGGGTGCTTATTTGCATCTCATTTCCATAGGGAGTCTAAATGCCCTGCTGGACCATCTCACTGCGTCGTTCTCAAGATTGTCCTTATCCTCCTTTATATATGATATATCAAAAGTTAAAGCAATGAATTAAGATCACATAGAGGTGAAATGAGTTACTCGGAGTTGCAAAGGGATTTTGTGTCCCAAAATGGATCCTGGCTTTCTTAAGTCACAGAACAATCTTCCTTTGGGTTACTAAACTTGCTGAGGTCTGACCAAAGGCTGGAGCTCAGATGCCAGCATTCTGTGCTCGGGAGATGATGGCAATGTTGATAAAGGTGAAGCTTATACAACTGGAAACAATACCTTTGAAGTTTGTCCAAATTGTAGCTCCTTTCTGTGTCCTCTTGTAAATGGAGGACTTCAAAGAGAAAAAGGGTAGAGGTGAGCAGGAGAGACCTGTGGGGACTGGAAAATGGTATTGTAAAAGAAAGGCTTTTGTGATGCTTTTGACAAAAGAAAAGAAAAGATGAGGAGAATCTGGGAGGAGACACTGAAGACAGGAGGATAAAGCAGAATAGAAGTCCATAGTATGGAAACCAAGAATATTTTTCCCATGCTTTCCCCCAGATCCTAATACCGTTTGCACCATTTATGGCAATACACTGGTATTTAGAACCTAAGCCAGTATGTGTAATCTGTGCATTAAAAAGGGCTTGTGGCCACACTGGTAACATCTCCTACTCAGACTGGCACATTCACAGTTATTTTCCAGTTGTTGTTATGCCATGGACATATCTATATGGACACAGAGAAGTTCCTCTTATCTTAACTAAAGCAGTTATTGCTCCTTCCAGGTGTAAAAAAGCCTAAGTGAAGCAGGCAAGAAATGCCTTAGCTGAGGTTTGTGGGGGCAAGTAATGTTTGTTGAGTAGTGAAAACCCCTTGCCTGTCTGTGTCCTTCTTATCTTTTTGGGAAGTGTCCTTAGCTAATAGGAAGCTCACAGCCTGCGCTGAGCTTGAGTGAGCTGAGAGATGGGGCAAACAATTCACCACTAAATAAAAGTGGAAGCAACATCTTGGATTCAGGATACAAAAGAAATTAAACCTTCACACCTCTGTGAGAGCTGTCCCTCTGAGTCACGAGGAGCAGGAGAAACATCCAGCCCCAGTCTGACTGGAGTCCTGCATATCTTCAGGCACCTACATCCAGCAAACAAGCCCACCAGGCTGCCCCATTATCAAACTCACCTCAGATTTTGCCAGGTACTCTGCTAAAACCCCTTAGTATTATTCCCACCTGACAAAGCAGTGTCACAAACCTTCCCAACATTAGAGCTGCCTCTTCCCTCCCAGTCCATGGCACATCTCTCAGCCATCCAAAAACCAGAGCAGCCTCTGTCAGACCAGTGCAAGCACAATACAATGGAGCTCACCCAACGTCCTTTGGTACCAAGATCTCACAGCAGCCTGAGAGGCTTGAATGCAAAATGGATCCCCCTGGCACTGTCTGTAACCAGATGAATGTAGGAAAATCACAGACAAAAGGACAGTAACATCAGCTGAGTTATTTATAGAGTCACAGAATAATTTGAGTTGGAAGGGACCTTAAAGGTCACCCAGTCCAACCTCCTGCAATGGGCAGGGACAGTTTCAACTACATCAGATTCCTCAGAGCCCGGTTCAACCTGACCCTGAATGTTTCCATGAACGGGGCATCCACCACCTCTCTGGGCAACCTGTGCCTTCATTTCACCATGTTATATTTAAAAAATTCTTCCTTATATTTAATATTAATCAACTCTCTTCTCATTTCAAACCATCACACTTGTCCTGCTGCTACAGGCCCTGCTAACATTTGTCCCCATCTTTCTCACAGGCCCTCTCTAAATGCTGAAAGACCTTCAAAGTGGAAGCGAGTGTTGAACAACAGACTGTATTGCAGCTGGTAAATAGTATATACTCTAAAATGTCCCTTGGGGTGAGGAAAGAGGGATGAGAGAACATCTTTTAATTATCTTGTGTGCGTTCTGACTTAATTCTCAGGAAATTAAGCCCCAAGGAGACTTGAGAGGGCAGCTGCAATGCCATGGCCTGTAATCATCTCAGGCCTGGGAATGTGAACAGAGCCAGAGGAGTGGATTGTCAGCTGAGCTGCAGGAGAGCCCAACAGGCAGGGGACCTGAACAGTGGTCCTTGACTTTGCCCTGGCTTTGGAAACAGCCCCTTCCCCCAGACAATAGGGTGACACTGTACAGTCTTACTGCAGATGCTGAAATCTCTGTTGGAAAACTTTCTTCCCCACTTCTTGCCTTCATAAAAACATTGATGAGATTTTTTTTTTTGTTTGCGTAAAAGAAGTCTCTTCAAACTGATTGTCTAAATCCCTTGAAGTAATTACATCACCATTATTCATATTGCACTGCTTATTTTGGGCACAGGAGTACATGGTGTTGGGAGGTCTGTATATCACCCCCCAAACTGGGTTTTAGTGGAGGCTGTATCTATTTCTGGCTTTGCTGTAATATATCCCACCTGTTACAAAAGTCACTTGATAAAGTAGATTTCAGTATCCCCGTTGCTTCATAGTCACAGTACATAAGTGATAGGGAAGAAGCCAGCTCAGTTAGTTAAATACTTGTGTTAATTTTTAATAAGCTGAACAAAATGTTCTTACAAGTCAAAGGTTAGGAAGTGAAGTCCTCCCTCAGCAGTTTGGCAGGCAAACCTGTTGTAGAGTTGGTATCAGTGCCTGTAGGTGGCGTAACTGCAGCACGGAATCGCAGTGCTACAACTTATCTGCAGCCCTTGGTCTGTTTGGCAGCTTGTAGGTTGGCAGAAAAGTTGAAGCCAGATTTTTTTTTTTTTTTTTTTTTTTTTTTTTTTACTTACACCAGAGTACTTATTAGATAACATCCCAGGACTGGTTTATATTTTAGACGACATAAAGCATATTAAACATCTCTGATTTTGCTTGTAAGTCAGGAATTGTAGTTTTCCTTCTATCTATTCTTGAAAAACCTTGGAGTGCCTTCAAAATAAACCATCCTTTATTGCACTCCACATCAGCAACTTGAGTCACGAAGTAGGAAAGATCTGATTTTCTTACAACCCAAAAGAACCAAACCTCCAGCCTGTAACCTGGATGAGCTGCTGACCCATCCTAAAGGATCCCAAGGGAATTTACCAATGACTCCATTGTTGTCCTAAAAATAGGAATCTCTTCCAAGTCACTCTGGTACATTTCTTCTCTGCTTCCATTCAGCCAATTGCAGATTGTCCTTGACAGGAGTAAGGAACCACTGAAGGCCAATTAAACACAGCAAACATACTGCATGGCTAGAACAGAACCAGCACAAGTCACCTTTGACAAGGTTTTGTTGGAAATTGGCTATTAGGAAAATCAAATTTGTGTGAATTTCTGTTGAGTAAATACAAGCACCTGCCACAGATAATTGCGTGTACACTCTGTGTTAATAAAACAAAAAATATGTAATATTCTCATTGCTGTTTGGAGAATTGCTGTTGACTGTGTCAGGCACTGTCATCTCTGGGCACATCTACGGTGGTCATAGTTGGCTGAACAACTTTATTAATCTTGTCAAGCCTGAGAACTTATAAAGATATGTACAAAATATTTTTTTCCCCAGGAAAATAATAGAAGAAATAATAAAATAACTTCTTTTTTAAATTTTTGGCCTTTTTCCTCTCTGTGTTCCAGTTTTTCCATCTCCTAAATTATGTCAAATTCACTCTGCAGGCATGTTGAAAGGTTTTAATAATAGATAGGAAGTGTGCTGAGATCCTTGGCTGGAGGATGCTCTGTAAACATAAAATGTTATGGTTAATAATGCAGATCTAAGTTGTGGCATGAATTACAAAGGGTGCCAGGAGGCAAGCCCAGAGCTTTCCAAGCAAACTTCATGGTAAAACATGCCTGAAATTCACATTTGTGCTCTGGGTGGAAAACCTTGTGATCATTGAGCACTGCCATGAAGTTCATACTCTGCAGGGCAAGGTCAGTACAAAAGGACGAGAGGAAATGGCCTCATTTTGTGCCAGGGAAGATTTAGATTAGATATTAGGAAAAAATTCTTGGCTGAAAGGTTGGTGAGGCATTGGAACAGGCTGCCCAGGGAAGAGGTGGAATCACCATCCCTGGAAGTGTTCAAAAGACATGTGGATGTGGCACTTGGGGACGTGGTGAACGCAGCAGTGCTGGGGTTGGACTTGATGTCCTTAGAGGTCTCTTCCAATCTCACTGGTTCTATGATTCAATGAAAACTAAGTGGTGTTTAAACCAGCAGTTTAAGAGCCAACTACCAAAACAGGCTGTGATCAGCATCAGATTAGTTGGTGAAAAACGTCTTCATCTTAGGTAAAGAACAGATCTAGGTACAAGGGTGCCAGCTGTAAGCAAGAAGTTCATTCTGTGCACTGTCAGAGATTTACTATGTGACCTTGAGGAAGCCATTTCGTTTTACTGGTTCTTGAGTTCTTTGTCTGAAAAAAACCCAACCAACAAACAAACAAGAGTAGCACTTTCCCTTCCTCCCAAGGGTGTTCTGAGGATAACCACGTTAATTAGTTGTCTGCTTTGAGGTGAGTGTAATAGGATGGAGTAGTTAGAACACAGCTCTTTCTTATCTATGCTAACCCGTCCTGGTCAGCATCATGTCAACTTAATTGATTTTTGCAGAAGTTGATTAATCACAATTAAATGTCCATGTTAAAACCAACACTAAGATTAGCTTTACTGAGCTGAGATCAGAACAGTGATAGATTTTGAGCTCCTTTTATGAAAAATAGTGTTAATGGGATACATGCAGAGCTGATAGAACTATTTCATTTCCCACAATCCCACTGCTATCTATAAAGCTAAAAGATGAAATTACAGTTTTTCTTTAAACTACAGAGCAGTCATATTTTTTTAAGTGTTAATGATCCCTGTCTTTAGCTAACTTGTTAACATTCCTTTGGTAGTCTCTCTTGTTCAGCTTAAGGTTTTTATTTTCTTGTTGCAGTATGTAAAGAATTTTTGAACAGATTTTACAATTTATTTATAGAAATTCAATTTTTGCTGTGGACATCATAGCTGGTCAGCAGCTGTGGAGATGCAAAGGAAAAGAATGGCATCTGGAACCATTATCCTTTGTTTTATGTTCTAAGAAAGTCCTGGTTAAATGACAGAATTTGTGCTCAATAAAAATCTCTGTCCATCTGCACTCATGGGTATTAATTCAAATCCAGTAATGACAATAATAATGATAATTATGAACAACAGAGGACAGTCCTGTGGCCTGTGAGAAGCAAATCTGGAGGATCTGTGATTAATTTTCAGCATATATGTCTGTGTGTTGTTGGACAGCCATTGAAATCAGTGGGACTCTTTCCAGCAGCTTCCCTGGTCGTTGGCTGGGGCCCTAAACAGCCTGTTACAACAGGGGACAATTGACATTGCTGTTGGCAGCTCATCAGCTGATGACTGAATAGATACACTGAAATTCCCTCCCACCTTTGCAGAGGAAGCTGGGAAAGGCCAGGGGTGCAGAGGAGGGAGCTGCTGGGCTGATGAACAGACAGCGGCACTTTTCTTCCTCAGCGACGGCATCACGGCTTCAGAGGTATTTCAGGCACCCAATTTTTTTACCGTGTGATGCTTTGGGTTTAAAGACCTGGACCCAGAGAGCTGCCTCTAAAAGAACAGCTGCCACTTTTGTGGAAAGCTATTTTTATGGAGGCTGAAACACTTCTCATTCGTGGCAGACCTGAGGCCCAGGCCATTGGGACACATTACATTGACTGATCCTACCTCCTGGTCCACAGGAGGGTTGTGCAATCAGGCAGTTTGTGTTGTAAAATCTGTCCACACTCAGATGTTAATCAGTCCAGCTGCAGGGACTTCTCATTTCTTTGGAAGCAAGAGAGGAATCCCTGAAGTCTCCACAGAAGAGCTGCTGCAGAAGATACGCTGCTTTGTGGTAACTCACACAGGACAAATTCCACTCCACCAAGAAGAAGTTATAGGCAGACACATCTTCAGCATGAATCTCTTCCATGGGCCTACCCTTTGAAGAAAGGCATATGCTGGATTTTCAGCTCTGGATTTTCCCAAATTACCTTTTGGGGATTTTTCCTGGCCTGTTCCCATGCCCAGAGGTTATTCCTCTGAGTGCTGTTCAACCACAGAGCAAAAAGGCAGGATCCACTTGAAGAACTTACAGTCATAATGAAAGTGAAAAGTGAAGAAATGAGCAAAACCAACAGGAATTCCCTGGGGTGCGGAGAAACAGTGAAACAGTCTGGCCAGGAGATAGGCAGAGGTTTTTGGTGGATCATCCTCCTGCTCCTGAGCTGAAAAGTGCTTATCCACCATGGGTCCTGGTAGCATAGATTAGGTAGGTTGAGCTGGAAGAGCCTCGTCCTTGATTTAGAACCATAGGTTGTCTGTTTTCCTCCTCTACACTGTAAAAGCTAGTAGGAACTCCCACTGCTTTCATGGGATGCATTCTACCATGAAGAAGAGCACTCCTTTGCTGTATCACCTTACTCATTAATTAATTTAATTGTACATTTATTGCATTTACTCGTATGACAGATGGACACGATACAAGGCTTACCTTCAGGATTTATTATAGGCACAAAATCAAACAAAACACTGCCAAATAGTAGCAACATCATTCAATATCACCTTGAAAATCCATTACTTGTTCATTTGCAACATCCTTTATGAGCAGGTCTTGCACTACTCTACCCTTTACTTTGCCATGTGTTTTACCCCACAGACAAGGAAGTCCCATGATCTTAGGACATGCCTTTTGGCAGTCAGCACCCCTGAATTTATGGTGCCTTGTACTCCCACAGGCTTCTAGGAGTGTGCAAGCCTTCCCATCTTTGCAGCATCCCCTATCAAAGATCCATTAAAAGTATAAGATGATAGATATTCATGTTGGTGAGCTTGGATAAGGTAGGTTGAGGTTTTAAAGCAAATTGCTTTGTTTTGGGGTCTCGTTGTGTAGTCACTTTGAGTACCTTCCTGCAGATTGTTTCTATTCTTCAGCCTTTCTAAACCTAAGCAGAAAGGGAAATAAATAGTTCTGTAGTCCCTCCCTCCCTTTTCTCATCTACTTGCAGCTTAGGCCAGAAAAGTAAAGAATTTGAGGCTTACACTTTCCTGTTAGCCAGAGCAGCCTTCGTTGGAGGCCTGTTTGGATGACTCATGGATGAGGATGGACACTTTCCCAACTCTGCTGTGAAGGAGGAGCAGCGAGACTCCTTCAGAGAGAGGTTGCTTGTTCAAATTGAGCAGCTGTTAACAAAGACTGCTGAGTTTTAAATAACCCAAATAAATGAAATCTCTTTTCCCTCTTCAATTAATCAGGCCTTGCTTTCTTTTGTACATCAAAAATCTGTTTACCTTCCTCTTGCCCAGATGGTTTTTTGTGGTAGATAAGAACTGAATGCAGGACATAAACTGCCAGTCAGAGAAGTCAGCAAGGTCTGTATGGAGAAAGCAGAGCTTGTCCCAAAGTGTAAGTGTGGAAAGCCCAGATCACACTCTGAGCTGACACCAGTGTCAAACCCATATTGTTCATAGATACTGCCTAAAGGGATGGTTGGGATTTTTATTAGGAATTGCTTTTGTAGCACCCTGTCAGTGCAACACATTTGTCAAACACCTTCAGGAAAGATTTCTAACAGACATACAATCATTAATTATTTACCTTGCAATAGGTAAGCAGAGGTTCCAGTATGCCAAGTCCTATACATAACACACACATGAACACACACACGCAGAGAAACTGTTTTCCTATACTATTCTCTGAGGACATGGTGTAAATAAAGCCACAGACAAAATCCATAAATAAATAAAAGGGCTCTGCCCTGCTACCAGTGAAGTCAAGGGTCTCTCACTGATGATACTGAGACCAGACTTAGCCATGGGGTATTCCTGGAGCATGTGCAACTCTGAAATGGAGACAGGGAAGTGTCAAAATACAGTAGGGGTGAAACTCGTGTGCCCTGGCTCAGCTGCCTGAGGCACAAGGTCCAGGTCTGAGCTAGTTCACACACGGCAGAAATGGGCATCTGAAGAGGCACTTTCAGCCCATTGGTTTTTGGACCACTGGCAGGTCCCTCATGTGCAAAACTCTCACCTTCAGACACATAGTCTGGCACATACAGATCCTATTCTTTGTTTTCTATTGCTTATTCTCTCTCTTTCAGCACAGGTAGGCAAGCAAGCAGCAGTACAGACACAAATTGCAGCTATTAGTCAGAAAATGCTAACCAAAACTAACCAGCCTAAAGCCTATGTTGCTAGGAAACAATCTGCCTCTTACTATGCATCGCTGCCATTTGTATGCATCCACTCTTCTGATTTTCTTATTAATATTCCTTGCCTCAGACTCAGTAAGAAATTTCCACCACAGGCTGGCACAGAATCCAATCCTCTCCAGGACTCCCAATGGTTTAATTTAACCTCAGACTGCTGGTGCAAGTGGCTTCAGTTACTCCATTTTAGTCTGGCAGAAAACTGGCAGAACTCACGTGCCCACATGCAGGTGGGCATCTACAAACATGGACAGCTGAGCTTTGCAGGACACAGCACTCTGTGCTGCCTTTTGCTTTTCCAGCCCCTCCTGGAGGTTTCCTCCTTTCAGTGTTGCTGTTGCCTCTTATATGCCTTAAGGAACTAACCTGCCTGCTTGTGACTGTCCAACCATATCCAGAGGGAAACTTGGGGGAAAAAAGAATTAATCCTGCTGAAATTATTTCTCTTAGGTACGGGCTACACTGACAGAAGCACCTTTACCCTGCGTTTTTGTGTCAATGCCAGGGAGATCTGTTGATTTACTGTATTGGAACTTAAGTCAATATAGGTAAATCAATACCCAGCTGCAGTGGAGATAAGTTTGCCATTGATTTTAAGTGTGTGTGACACGGGTAGAGTTTGTCATTTACAAGCTCAGGGTGTATTGATGTGAGGCAGCTTTAAATCTCTCTGGCCATGTTGCATGAACTGCATCTGAGCTCTGCCAAGATTTAGTCTGGGAGCTGGAGGGGGGTTTTCCAATGATGCATTCCCAGTCTGCTGACGGTTGCTGATACGTGAGGTCTCCTGATAAAACATGTGTCACTGCTTCTCAGTGCAGTTCTGTCAAAAAACTGAAGTTCAGCAAAAATCATGGGTTTTGATTTTTGTTTCAGTGTGTTTTCAGGTGAGTTTAGTTAAAGCATGTCACTATGCTATCAGGGTTAGGAAGAAGCTGTGCCTGCAGTGCCATCAGCAACATATGAGAGCCACAACCTTGTCCAGGCAGGGCAAGGAGAGCACAGACCAGCAGAAGTCTCAGTCTGGGCACTCACTGCTGACACTGAGCAGCAGCAGCCAGCAATCACATCATCTTATCATCTCATACTGAGGTGTTTGGCACCACCAGCAACTTCCACAAGCAGCTACTTGGCCACAAATTCACCTTGGCTTTCCTGGAAGGCTCTTGCCTTTTATCTTAGCAGTGAAGGAAGGAGGAGTGTCCCTGCGGATAACCCTGTCCATTGCACATTACTGAGAAAAGCAGAATCCTGGGAAAAAAAAACCAACCAAAAATGTGTTTTGTTTTTTTTTTTTTTTTCAAAAATCCAAGTGGAGGGGACAAAGGACAAAACGAATGTTTCACCTTGTATATGTAATCGTGTAATGGATGGGACAGTCAGCGTGGCATCAATGTATGTACATGTTCCCTTGTGAGGATTATTCCCCAATCCATGGATCTTTGTTGTTTGGCAGTGATTCTTGAACAAGCCTGTGTTTTCCTTTCCTTGTTGTTTTTGTATCAGTTTGTCACATATACACAGCCTAATGCATTTGAAGCTTTTATAAATGAAAACTCGAGCTTTTTAGATCTACTCTAAATTAATCTCTTCCCACATTGGTGTATTGTACTTTGCCAAAATCTATAGATATCCAAGGGCTTTGCCACAATCTGTAGATATGCAAGGGCTTTGCCACCTCATTTTACTCTGCTAACCTAAAGTTTTCAGAGGATTTCAATAGAATTTGAGCTCTCAATTCTCTTATTGTTTTGTCACTCTTCAAATCCCTCACAATCAGGGATTGCAAGGATAAAATGGACGGCAACACAACCAGAAAATCCCACTACTCCAGGACATTCTGCTTGTTTAAAGGGATTATTTGGCATTATTCGACAGGTAGGGCCCAAGATCTTAGCTTAAAGTACAGAAAATGAAGGTGCAGGAAGGTCAGCAGAAGGCCATGGTGCAAATCATAAAAGGAAAGCAGAGAGCTGTTCATTGTGTTTCTACCTCAAAAAGTCCCTGTTTCCCTGTGGGATTGAGCAGAATCCCGTACAACCCCACCAGAAAGGAATGTGCCTTCTCCCATCCTGGGCTGCCCAGGCACCCTCATACTGTGAAAGGTGTGGGAGGCAGCAGGACAGGTTATGACATGAGTCCTTAGCGAACAGCTTCAGCCTTGATGGACAGGATCTGAGCTGGTTCCAGAGACTGAGACTGGCAGCAGGTCTCTTAACAGCAGGGAGAAACCTTCCTCTGGTAACTTGACCCATCCTGGAAAAAGCAAGACCTACTTTCTACTGCCTGGAACAGCAGAACAAAACAAGATGCAGTACTTAGGAAAGAACCTAGTTCATACATTGGCAGCTCTTGAAATGTGCTATTATTTCTTGTAGCTCAGTGCCATGTCAAACACCAGCAGAAAAAGGAGTTTGCAGTTGGTTAAATGCAATAGCAAAACTGGTAAAAAGCAAACTTCTAAGCTGTTACATAATAATAAATGCCTAGAAGTTCACATCTGAACCTTGGCAGCCTTGTCTGAAAAGCCTGGACTTGAATCTCTTGACTCAGCACACATCCCTAGTGCCATTTGGCATGCCCAGCTGGGCTGGAAGGATGGGCATCTCCTGGAGCTCCCATGTCACATCTGCCTACACTTGGTCTTTCAGCAAGAGAGTTTGAAATGTGTTGAGTTCACTGAGTAGAGCATGTCTTGTTTGGGTTTGCAATGAATTTTCAGTATCTCCTGTCACAAACAGAGGTAGACAGATAAGTGGATAACTATCTATATCTTTATCTATATATATATAAATGTATTTGTAAGTTTTTTGAGTACATCTGCTTTGAAAAGGGAAGTGGAGAAATACATGAAAATTAATCTGTCAAATGTGGTTGAAATGCTCTGATGAGCAGAAAAAGACTCTCAATAGATTTTACAGGGGTGCACTGTATTTTACTACAGACCCGTTGGCTTATCCTTAGTTAATTGGAGGGCTTGAATGCATCTGCCCACCAGTGCAGCTCATTTAAGAGAGAGATGGGTTGCATTCTTAGGGACAACCCTCTGATCTTGCAGATGGGAGAGGAAGCTTGTGGATCTCAAGAGTTACAGTACTGTAGCCAATCAGAAAATCCAAACCCTTGAAACTGTAGTCTCTGTTGATGTAATTTTGTTGATTTTAGCAGCAATTTGCTTGTCTGTTGGTTTCATTGAATTCACTTATAGCCCAGCAATTGAAACCTCCTAAAGATTGATCTTCCAGTTAGGGATCTTCTGCTGCCTTCTAGACTATTCAGGTCTCCCATGCTGGCTCTGGCTTAGAAGAGATCACAACCATATTTAGACTGAGAAGAACTTAAAAATGCCATTTCCTCCACTCTGAGAAAGGGACTATGGAAGCAGTCTTTCCTGTAACACAATAATTTATAGTAATTCTCAAGAAAAAATAAGAGCTAGACCCACCAAGTTTCTTCTCTTTATTCACTAACAATCAGTTATCAAGCTAGCCACCTTCCTGAAGAGATTTTCCTCCACTTGCAGGTGAGGTGGCTGGATCTCAGAGGGGAGAACTCTGTTTCACAGCAGGCCATGTGCTGGTGGCCAGGCCAGCTCTGGAGGTTGTGTCCTGAGATGGTGCTTAACCAGCTGCTACATGAGCACTCTGCTGCTCACCTCCTCCATGAAAGGGCAGCACAACCCCATGACAACATTTCTAGTAGCCATGTTATGGAGGACATGGGGTAGAAATTCATTATCAGCCAAAGCATGTAATTCAGTCTTCATGCTGGTGAAGATAATTTGGGAGAGGAATTGCCCCTTATCCATCAGTAATGAACCATGGACCTGTGTAATTGTTACTTGTCTTTTGGATGTGCTCTGTCACAGAAGTTAAGTCTCTGTTCTTCAACCCTTCCATCTTGTTAAGATTTTCTATCACTTCATAGAAGAGCAGAGTATTAACTCTGTGGTCGTGACCAAACACACCTTGCCTAAACATTCCTGTCTACCTCCATTACCCTCCAGGTACATCTGGATAAGATATTCTGCATTTCTTATCCAAAACTGCTGTATCTTTTGCAGTGGGGTATAAAACTATGTACAAGATACACAAATTTGTATTTCATTGTCAAAGCATTTCAGTAAATGGATCTAATCATGTTGCCTAAAGTTTGCAAAGTACCAGATTTTTTCTTGTGGCCAAGAATATATATATATATATAAAGATAAACAGATAGATGATATTTAAGTCCTGTTCAAGACCTCTTGCCTGCTCAGCTATGGCTTATTTGCCTGAGGAGTGACCACGGAGCCAGGTGTGCACCTAAGGACAGACTTGCAATTACCATGAGTCAAATAAGCTCAGCAGAGCTCAAACAATGAGCTGGGTGTGGGATCCTATGCAAAATAATTTAGCAGAAAAGACACTCAAGTCACGTACATTTTTAAGCAGCACTTTTAAAATTTTAAAATTAGGAAAGAAAATATTCACTCTGGACAAAACACGGGAGTGGGAATGTTTTGTGTACCAGGTGAGACTCCCTCATCCAGTGAACTGATGCAGAAATAGCTGCTGCCAGCCCAGGGCATTCTGGAGCTGTCTCATTCTGTAAGTCAACATTTGCTGATGCCAGCAAGCTCGGCAGCCTGAATAGCTGTTTTTTTCCCTACTGCTGAGACCACCATTCCATAGACTCTGGCAGAAGAGGTGCCTTCTGTCTCCCAACATCTCATGCCAAGAGAAAGCCTTTTGTCCGCCCACAACAGAGCGAGTGGCAGAGGAGGAAGCTGTGAAACACTAACTACTGTTGCTGGCAAGTGAGCCATAAAGGAGGGTTCTGCCGGAAGGACACAGGCTGGGATCTGACCTCCCTTTCTGTGCTCCCAGCCACTGTGTATAGGTGAAGCCATCTCTTGTTGGGAGCTCTGGAGACAGGCTGTGTGCTGAGCCGAGCCAAGAGCTCCTGGGAAGTCAACAGCACTGTTAGTGCTGGGGCAGAGATCCGGGTCCATGTCGGAAGCACGGACAATGCTTCCCCTCAGTCTTTCCACTGAGAGATTTCTGACACTTGGACAATTCCCATGGATATCAAAAACACAGCTATGAAATTGGTAGCTATCCCAAATTAAATAATATCCTAGAGAATGAGCAGGTTTCAGGCCAAATTTGGCATCTTTTCCATTTGCTGAAATCTGCCTTCTTAACAGTCCTTACTCTCTCTCTTTGTGCAGCATCAGCTCCAGAGTGCCAGAGCAGCAGGATGAGGTGCTTTTGGGCATAGGAGATGTGTTACTGCTCCTCTGCCCTGCAGGTGCAGCTGGATCCGGTGGGACACCGATGGGGTGGATGCTCTGTGTCTGTTACAGGGGGTGCAGAGCAGAAGAGGGGTGTGGTGTGGGTC
The DNA here is from genome assembly GCF_001715985.3 of Manacus vitellinus. Lineage (NCBI taxonomy): Eukaryota > Metazoa > Chordata > Aves > Passeriformes > Pipridae > Manacus > Manacus vitellinus. The sequence continues at coordinate 16,859,865 of NW_021938999.1, forward strand.
ACTGTCCCAGTGCTGTGTGGTGATGAAGGACCTGTTCCCTCCCCACTAAAGGGCCTTGTCTCTCCACTGCTAGAGGCTGTGCGGGGCCATAGCCACATGTCAGTGCATTACTGATTACTCCCATTGTAAATCTTCAGACTCTTTTACAAGCCCAAGGGCTCAAAGACATATTTTTAATGTAGAATCTGCAGTTCTGGCATTTTCACGTGTTTCTGGGAGTTTTAGCTGACTCTGTCATCGAGCCTTAAACAGCCCTACAACTGCTCGGCTCAGGTCTTTCATGCCTAAATCACACCCTGGATCATCGTTACCTCTCATCTTCAGAAGATATTTTACTGCAATAAGGTTTGCAAAGTTGCTTCTTAAATTCAGCTGTTAATTTCACATTTGAGGCATGTGAATGAAAGGGCCAGATTTTCCAAGCCTGAAGCACCTTGGAAGTGCCCATGGACTTCTCTTCTTGCCACGTATTTGTTCTTGAAGGCAGTCAAACAGACCTGTGCTGTGGTATATCATGACCTGATTATATTGCTGTGAAGTCGAAGGGTTAGTGTGAGGGGGAAATAGCTATTTAAAACCATTTTCATCAAAATCAGAGCAGTCAATGAGACCAAGACAGCTGTTAGATGTATTGTGGGCACTGAAATGGGGATTCCTGCCTGTTTAATCAGGCAGCCAGCTGCAGCTGGCAAAACCGACCTGACAAGTCAAGCAGTGGAAAGCTGCACCTGTGAGCTCTGTATGCTCCTGTTGTGGGGTTGGGAAGCAAAAAAAAGAAGTTTAAAGACTTGATCAAACAAATGAAACCTGAAGTGTGGAAGCTGCACAGAGGTTAAAAGGTAATAGCTCCACCACGGATCATTTTGCAGGCTCAGCTGAGAGAGGACTGAGCGTTGTGGGGAGGATTCACTTGTGCTTAGGAAAATTTCTGCTTGTCTGCAAAACCAGCAATCCTCTGTTAAAACTTGTGTAAGCTGGGTTACCATTCCCACAACCTGAATTCTGGATAATTAGCTTTAAGGATACCACAGTGATGGCTTTGGATCGTTGCCCGTGAGGTCTCAGCGAGGAGCTGCGGCAGTGAAATGCCTGCAGAGCCCTGGTGCAGAGGCAGGAGCAAACATAGCCATCTGTGTTTCACTCAGGCACTGCAAGCAGACATGAAACAAGTGCATTGCATCAATGCACGCAGAGGTTTCAGCCTGTTGGTTGAGAGCTCCCCTTTTGCACATATAGGTAGGAGTCAGCACTGTGCTGAAGGGCAGACCCTCACCAGCTGCCCACATGGATTCAGGTCAGGCAGTCAGTCCCAAGTTTTTGCTGTCAGACCTGAGTCTGTTGCTCTGGCAGTTGATTGTTGTGGTTTCTGGACTCAATGAATGATGTTTAAGTCACCCACTTCTACCTGAGGTGGATTTCATGCAGTAATAAACTGGGTGACACTAAACTGGGAGGAGTGCCTCGTGTGCCAAAGGTTCATACTTTCATCCAGACCTCAACAGGCTGGAGAAATGGGTCAGCAGGAACTTCAGGAAACTTCAGGAGAAGTGCAAAGTCCTGCACCGGGGAAAAACAACCCCAGGCACCAGTATATGCTGGGGGCCACCAGCTGGAAAGCAGCTTGTCAGAAAAGGACCTTGGTGGACATCAAGTTGAACATGAGCCAGAACAAAGTCCCTGCAGCAAGAAGGCAAATGGTATCCTGCATTAGACTAAGTATTGCCAGAAGTCTGGGGGAAGTGATCCTTCCTCTTCCTCTGCTCTCTTGAGATCCCACTTCAAGTAGTTTGTTCAGTTCTGGCCTTTCCAATACAAGAGAGACATGGACATACTGGAGAGAGTCTGGTAAAAGACCATGAAAATGATGAAGGATCTGGATCTTCTGTCCTCTGAGGAGAGACTGAGAGAGCTGGGACTGTTTAGCCAGGAGAAAAGAAGGCTTAGGATGATCTTCTCAAAGTATGTAAATACGCAAAGAGAGGATGCAAAGAGGAAAGGGCCAGGCTCTTTTTGGTGGTGCCCAGTGGCAGGACCAGAGGCAATGGGCACAAACTGAAACACTGGAGGTTCCCTCTAAACATCAGGTAACATTTTTTAACTGTGAGGATGACTGAGCACTGGCACAGGATGCCCCAGGAGGTTGTGGAGTCTCCATCCTTGGACATATTCAAAAGCCATCCAGACACAGTCCTGGTTAACTGCTCTATGTGGCCCGAGCTGCGAGCTTGGACCAGACCACCTCCAGAGGTTCCTTCCAACCTTTCTGCAATTCCTTGATCTGGTTTCTTGATTAAATGCAGAATCTTGGCCACAGGCACGACCATCCATTTTCCCAAGCATCAAGGAAGAATGTTGCAAAGTAAACAAAGCTAAGTGATGTGCAGACACAGCCAAAATTAAATTGAATGAAGCAAAATGATTGAGGACCCTGCTTAATCACCTGGTTCTGGCCAAGGCCATCACAAGTGCAGGTTTTATTTAGAGCTTATAAAAATAGGCACCCAAAACAGAAAGATCATTTACCAAAGTAACATCTCCTGGGATGATAATTGCTTTGGATGGTGCTTTTTGGTTTTTTTTCCCCGAAAAATCTTCTTATCAAGAGAGATGACTTCTTTATTAAAAAAAAAAAAGTTTTTCTTCATGTAAATAATGTTAACATTTTTAAGTGTTTCTCCAAAATACCCAAAGGTTTACCGGTAAATACAAACCAAAATAGAATTATACAGTTTTAAAATATCTCACTGTGTTGCCCTTTTAATTTATTCTGGTTTTATTACTTACAAATCACTGCTGCCCTGAGTTGAAGACAGGGTTTTGTTCAGCAAGCATTCAGAACACAAATTACAATATATGCCTGAAATCCTCTATGATGATGTATTTTCAAGCCCCCTTGTGGGAAGAAGGAAATACAAGTGCTTCTCTCTGCACCAGACAATTCAGAGAGATATTTTTTGGCCCATGTGGGACGCAGGGTACCTAACACAGTTCCTCATGGCTCTCTAACCTGTGGATCCTTCTGTCAGCCACGGAGACTTGCCCGGTTAAGGACTCACAGAGTAACTGGGTGAATTTATACTGAGAGGTAATTGTCACATTGTAATTGGCATAGTCAAGCACCAAAATGCAGCTTTAAGGGTGAGGGGTAATGACAGTGCCTCAGAGTTAAATAGAACTAGCAATATTTTTTAGGTGGATATGGGGAGGGTTCAAAGTAGAGGCCAGTGGGAATAAAAAGAACCTGAAAATTCACCTTTCCTTCTCCCAGACATCGCTGCCTTCTTCTGCACGCCCCATTTCTCTGCTTGCCCATCCATGCCCAAAATCAGATTCCTGGTCCCTGAGGGCAGGACTGTGCCTTAGCCTTGGGTGATGTGCCGTGCCCCAGCTGCAATATGAGGGCTGCCTCCTGTGTTTGCAGGCTGTAAAGGCAGAATTACCCATCGATGGATCTCATCTGCATAACCAAGAGCCCATTCCCAGCACAGGCAGCCACAGAGCAGATTTCCTCTCTCCATGATCCTAATTAGCCATCTGTGGTGTGCAACTGGAAAAGGGCTTGGCTCTGCAAGCAGAGGAGGGAAGGGGCAGCCAGAGGATGATTCCACCAATCCAGGCTCAGTTGTCATTTCTGTGTACGCTGGAGTGGAGCTGCCCATTGCTGCCAGGAGCAGCAGCACAGCTGCAGACCTGCAAAGGAAAGGTTGAGACCCCCCTACCTTTCCCACACTTAATTCAGAAGCTGGAAAAATTAGAGCTGTTAGAGAAAATCCCCACTGGGAGAGTGGCCTTCAGCCCATCCTTTCCAAAAGGGCATCTGGTAGTCTGCTCCATTCATCTGACAACATGTGCGAGCAGAGCGGTTGTCCCGCAACCATCTGGAAGGATGGAGAATGGCTCCGGGGCACTGGATCAGACCATGAGGGCCCACAGATGTGTCTGCTGCATCTAAGATTCATTTCCAGCCTGTAGAAGTCAGCAGGTCGAGGCAGGGGGTTCTTCCTCTCTGCTCTCTTGGGGTACTGTGTCAGCCTGTGGGAACCCCAGTACAAGACAGACATGGATGTGTTGGAGCAGGTCCAGAGGAAGGCTGTGAAGATGGTCAGGGGGCTGGAGCACCTTTCTCTGAGGACAGGCTGAGATAGTTGGGGTTGTTCAGCCTGGAGAAGAAAGGGCTCTGGGGAGACCTTATTGTGGCCCTCCAGTACTTAAAGGGGGGTTATAAGAAAGATCATAGAATCACAAAATTATTTAGGTGGGAAAAAAACTTTAAGATCATTGAGTTCAACCATCTACATGTCTTTTAAATACCTCCAGGGATGGTGACTCCACCACTTCCCTGGGCAGCCTGTTCCAAACGGGGACAGACTCTTTTAGCAGGGCTTGTTGTTACAAGAGGTAATGATTTTAAACTAAAAGAGGGCAGATTCAGACTAGATACAAGGAAGAGGGTTTTTTTGCAATGAGTGCGGTGAAACACTGGAACAGGTTGCCCAGAGAGGTGGTGGATGCCCCATCATTGGAAGTGTTAAAGATCAGGCTGGACAGGGCATTTAGCAACATGGTCTAGTGGAAAGTGTCCCTGCTCATTGCAGGGGTTTGGACTAGATGACCTTTAAAGGTCCCTTCTAACTCAAACCGTTCTATGATTCTAAGTTACAAAGAAGATAATGTTCCTTTTTTAAAATTCCTTGAAGGTTACCTGTCTTTTGGGATGACTGCTAAAAATCAGCCATTGTGCAGGTCTGTGTTATTCTAAAAGGGCTGACAGACACTAGAATGCATAGTTGTAAACTCAAAGGAAATCTTCCTATGAAGTAAAATCATGGAAGCTCAAGGAAGTATTTTGCCACTACCCTTTTGTTTTACTTAACGCTCGCAGTCACGCCGTGTTAATACCAGTGGGTGAGAGTGAAAACCGGAAAATTGCTGCAAATGTATAAAGTTGTGAAAGTTGGCTGTGTAATTGAGAAAAGAGCAGAAAGTAAATGAAGCTGATCAGTTACAAAGTGTCAATTATACGAAAATGTTCTTCTGGCTCAGGAGCTTGAAGTGTCAATAGTGCATGAAAGGACATCTTAAAACAATGATATGGGGTTTAATCTTGAATCCTTTAAACTACACAAAGAAAAGATTCTACTACTGCCTCAAGGACAACTTGTGCTCAGACAGAAGTTTTATTTCAGTTGCTGTTAAGCCAGCTGTAAGAGCAGGGCTCTAAATCCACCTCAGAAACAAGTAGCATTTGTTATGAAAGAACTAATTTTTTAAACAGCCCTCTGATTTTCCAAGGTTTCACTGATGGAAGCAACCTGCCCAGCTGGAAGACAGCAAAGTAAATGTCATTATCTCTGTTGTACCCATTTCAGCAGCAAAATCAAGACTTGTTTTGCAAAAGCTTCTGGTTCCCAGGCCCAGGACTTTGGTTCAGTATGAATACTATTTGCATGGCCAAAAATGGAAAACTTAAACAATGACTTTCTTTAACTTTCAGAGTGTATGTGTGCATCCACCCGACTTCAAGAAACATCCTGGTCTTAATTCTGCAGTAGAACAGCACAATTGTTGAAAAGGACTTTAATTTAACCCTTCATTTCCAGTCTTCTGTAGTCTCATCATGTAGGTTAACTTTTTACTTGTGGTTTTTTTTCCCAGCTACTCAGTGGGAATACCTTAAGGGAATAAGCATTTTCACAGCCCCTGGAAATGATAACCCTTCCTGGAAAAACAGATGGGTGTACTCAGACTGCCTTCAGCTGATCAGTTAGTCCTGTCAGATTTTCAGTATTCCAGGACAGGAGGGTTTCATAGCCTGTAGGGAGCAAGATCTTAATCAGGCCTGATCAAGATCTTCAGAATTCAGATGTACAATGGAAAGTGGTTTTTTTTGGTTTTGTTTGTTTGTTTGTCATTGGAAGCGTCAAAGCATTTAGAAATTTTTAAAAATTAGTTAAAAAAACCCTAAACAAACAACCTCAGAGTTTCCTCTTCATTTTGACAAACCAGTAAATTCTTTTGCTAATCAGTCTAAATTTTTCCTGCCCAGAAAAACAGGCTTTTCATAGCTGGATGAGACTGATGGTTCCTCTAACCCAGTCACCTGCCCTCACTGATGCCTAATAGCAAGTACAACAGAAGATGAAAGAACCTCTGGAATTATTAGGGAGTGTTCTGACTACCACAGTCAGCTTCTTTTTCAGCCTCAATCCCTATGCATCTCAGATAAACACAAACCATCTTATCTTATTGCTTATCTTACTGGTTTCTGGTTGCGTCTCCAGTTGAGCTCTTTAAACCTTCCCTTCAGATCTGGTTCCTCTGCCATCCACACTGCTCTTCTCTGAACTCTCTTTTACTAAGCTCCGTCCAAGCAGTGCCAAGTTACTTCGAGATGATTTCATGGTTTAGGTACCCTCTCTTCACATCCTACCTATCTTTTTCTGTAGAAGGTATATTTTGTGTGTATATAGAAAGTAGATATCACAGAATCATAGAGTGGTTTGGTTTGGAAGGTACCTTAAAGATCATTCAGCTCCAGCCCCCTGCCATGGGCAGGGACACCTTCCCCCAGATCAGATTGCTCAGAGCCCCATCCAGCCTTGAACATTTCCAGGGATGGGGCATCCACAACTTCTCTGGGCAACCTGTGCCAGTGCCTCACCACTTTCACAGTGAAGAATTTCTTCCTAATCTCTAATCTAAACCTGCCCTCTGCCAGATTTAATATGTTTCATAAGTGAAGCCAGAAGCTCAGCTTGTTTACAGCTAAAGTTTGGGCAGTCTGAAAGGAGATAGAGGAGATAGCAGGAGACTGGATTTATTTCCTCTGGTCACCCTTTCAGTTGCCCAAAATTTGAAGGCAGTAGAACTCTACTGATTATCATCAGCTCAGATTTAACCTAAAACTTACTTTGGTGCAATGAACATATTCCTTCTGCAGGCAGCACAGAGTCAGCCCCAGAGGCTGGCTGGGGCTTTTGTCAGGATGAGGAAGAGGAGATGCTGGGGAGCTCTGAGCTATGGCCAAACCCCACTAGACAGACATGGGTTTGGGAGGTATTTAGAGAATCAGTGCTACTGTAGGAGCACAGTGATGAGGAAAGGAGGGACAGCACAGAAGCACAAAAGCAGGATGACATGCCATAAAACCAGCTCCTGCAAAGGGAGAGAGACCCAGCTAGGCTTAGTCCCTGCTGTAGGCCTGGAGCATCTGAGCTAAATCTGACCTCATGTCTCCTGCTGAGAAGAGAGTATGATATCAGCCACATGAAGGAAAAATTTCTCTTGAAGGAATAAAGCTGAAGACAGGTCAAGAGTTGGCTGAAATTCACCTTCTCCATTTACCCAACATGTCCAGCTCCCTGAGGCGTTAAGCCAGAATATTTAAACTCATCATTAATTTATAAGCAAAGTCAGGAAGAATAAAGTCTTATCTCTTGTCTTAATAACATCTCATCCCACATAGAAATGTGATTAGAACACGTGGTTGATTTGTGCAAGATCTGTTTGAATGAAATAAACCTTGAATCACAACTTTAGTGTTAGCTAGAGTGATGGGCTTAAGCCAAAACCCAGTAGGCCCAAGCTGTGAGGAGACTGAGCCCAGGTCTGACTGCTGGGGTTCATGGTTGTCACCTCTTAGATGCCACCATCTGTTCATTTTGGACATTCTCAGCTTGTGAGATTTCTCGTATTGTCTTTGAACTCAGGACAAGACTTGGGGGTTAATTACCCTTGTCCTGATCACTTCTCTTGCAGGTACAATGGAGCATTTAACACTTTTTGTTGGCTGAAAAAGTATCTCTGTGGCTGTCACAGAAAGCAGGCACTGAACATCCTCCCTTCTCAGAGGTAATACAAGACACCCGATTTTTAGAACAAACCCTCTTAACTTAGACATGTATCTGTTCTGCATGATGATTTTAAGTCATAACACACTCCTGCAACTAGTCTTTGTGTAGATTTGTATCCACATAAACTCACTAGGATCACAGAAAGAGTTGAAGAAAGGCTAGTATGGCCAGTTGAAGGCCTGGAAATAATTGAATGTAAGTTCTTGGATGACTGACTTTCTGAAAGAATTATTTTAGTTCCAAGGACACCTCACTATGTAATTAAAGATGTGTCTTAGTTGTGCATTGCTTTGAAATTACTCTTCCCATTTGAGCCCCAAATACTGTTTCCACATAAAAGCAGTTATTTCTTTGGTTGGTTAGTCCTGCTTCTCAGTCTGACCTTTCACAGACATGAAGCCTGCCTGGGTGTGCCCAGTGCCATCTGTACGGCTTTCCTGGCCCCAGCTCATGGGTCTGTACCTAGCCTGGTCTCTATCCACAACCAGAATCTAAGCCACTATGCTCTACAAAGCCTTTTTTCAACCTATATCCAGAATTTTCTGGCTATTCTCCCTTCTGTAAAACAATCATGGTGAAGTGACTTTAACAACATTCTCATGTGCTAAGACATCAAGGACCCAAGTGGTACCATATTTAGCCCAATCATAGGATAATGCATAAAAAGTCAAAAGTATAGAGCTAAGTTTAGAGGATAACACAGAAAAACCTCCTAGAAGATTTCACTAGTTTCTCTCAGGCATTTCTGTGAAGCCAAAGGATTAGTAAAGGGAAATGGACTTAGCTCTACAAGACACAAAATAGTGTCTAAACTTTTGTTTATGTCTAGACTCAAACTGATCTTCTTCCCAGGATATGAATATTTCAGTAGTTTCTGGAAAACATTTTGCCTGTGCCCATTGGCGTTCTGGGACCCAGGACTGAATAGAGACACCAGAAATCCCATAGGAAAGCTCGTTCTGTGACACAGGTCCAGCCTCATATCCTCAATGAGTCCGTAAAACTCAAATAGATCCCAGGCTTGTGGGTACTTCCTCTGCTTCTGAAGTTCCCTGATTGACCCTATGAGACTCCCAGTGCTGTGATACAGGAAAAACTCACAATGTTTAACATCCACAAGACATGGAAGTGCTAATACCTACCTTTGATAAATTAGAAACCAAGGGAAAGAAGCATTCAAGGTCAGAAACAGTAAAGAACTGAAGAGATTTAAAAGTTGAGAGGAAAAAAACACATGAGCTTTTATCTATTTTATCTATTTTGCTGCCCGAAATAGAGCCCAAATATTTCAGACAGGCGTCCGCAGTGCTGTGAAGAAAAGGATGGCATCCAGGTACAATGAATCCATTTCCAGAGGGATTCATGTCCACCCTGATGGATGGATGCAAAGAAAGAGGAAGTTGCTGTTTATCAGCACAGCCAGTCTTTTGTCTCAGCACTTGCTGAAGGGGAATACTGAGTTCAGTGCTAATGCTTCCGTCTCAAGTAAAGCAAGATGGACCCCAAACTAAAATCATCCTCTTCCATGACCATAATACACATAATACACTTCATTTAAAGAGCTCCCACTTTTTCAACACATTTTTCTCCTCTGAGCTTCTCTTAATACATCACATTTTTGCCCAGTGTCAAGCCTCACAGTAAGATGAAAGGCACAGTTACAGGGAGGGTCTGACAAATATTAGCAACATCTAACAGCAAACTGGGATAGAAAAGTAAATGGAAGAGTATGGGTTTGTTGGGAAACACTGAACCCCCAAATTTCTCTTTAGATGCTGTGGTGGTTTGGGCTAGGCCTTCCTTGGTGACTAGTTTGTAACCAAGGAAGGGTCCAGATTTACCCAGTATTCCCTACGATTTTTACGTAAGCTGAGCTATAAGAAGAAAGGAGGAGAGGCCTTCGCTCTCTTTCCTTCCGGCGGCTTGGAGGTGCAGGTTCCCTGCTGTTGAGTCTGCCGTGTTGGGGAGCGAGGCCTGGTTGGGCCTTGTCGACCTTGGGAGACAGAGGTTGCCGGCGATCGTTCCGGAGTGACCCTCGGTTGTCCCAGGAGAGTAGTGAGCTATTTCTTTGCTAACTCTTTTAGTGGATAGATATTGGGCTGCTAATTGGGATATTTATATATATAATATTTTGGTTTTGTTCCTTTTCCCTTCCCCCTTCCCTTTCCCTTTTTTTTAATTATATATAAGTGTAAATATATTTATATATCTCACTTTGGTTGTCTCTCTCTCGTTTCGGGTTTTCTTTTGTTTTTTCTCCCTCTTCTCCCTGAGGTTTGAGGGGGGGGGGGAACTCTGGTGGTGGGGGGGGGCGGAACTCTGGTGGTAAGGTTTGGAGACTTGGCAGGGAGCCAGCTTCAAACCATATCAGATGCTTTTAGCAGGTAAATGCCACATTTGTCTTCGGAGATCTTTTGTACCAGCAGCTTAAAGGCAAATAAGAACAAGCTGCTGCCCTCGAGAGTTTATAACCTTTCATAAAAAGACAGGATATGTATAGTGGGTGGAAAAAAAAGAAGTGATTACTCTCCTCCATTTTACAGGTGGAGATAGAGATCAAATGACACCTCTGACATCACACAGGAAGCCTGTGGCAGCGCAAAACAGAAGGAACCGGGATTTTCTGGAAGCAGATCCTCTGACCACAAACTCTCCCTCCTTCCCTCACTTCCTGCATATTTTTTGTTTAACAACCATTGTCGAGCCACTGCACATTGAAAAAGGAAACATCTCCCCTTACACCTGCCCAGTAACAGAGGGGGTTTAATAGGATGCTTCTCTGGTTTTCCCCGAGGAATGGAGAGGGCCAGGAGGAGCAGCAGGTGACTAAGAGAGGAGCTGGGAGACAGGGATGTTTTGTGGCTGGAGGAGGAGCTGTGGGGATGGATCCTGCCTGTGCTGTAGGAGTGTGTGCTGGACAGGACATGGGATGCCCACACAGCACCCCACCTTCACCTCCCTGACCAAACCAGCCACTCATCTTCCTTTCTCAAGAATGAACAGCCCAGCCAGAGCACGAAAGCACATGTTTGATCTAAGGCAGTGACAGGTGAACGATTTGGGGGTTTATCGCTGACAAATACCCGAGCGGTGTAACCGGAGCCAGTTATACTATTGTTATGATGACACTGATACACGTGTTGATGTTCTTATGGCTGCAGAGCTCGGGCTACATTATCTTTTTGCCTCTTTCGCCAGGTAACTTGAGGCCTCGGCACTATTGACTGGGGACCGCCGGGTGCTGCTGTGTCCGCTCCTGTAACCGTAGCCTGGCGGGGCTATGGGGCTATTGTGAGGGCTTTGTTCAGCTGCTGACAGCTCGGGGCAGGAGCATGCAAGGGTTGCAAACGTTCTTATTGTGCCTCTTTGCCTTGCAGACAATAGGAATGGGCAGCGGTGAGGAGATAGTGGGCTGACTTCGGTGGAGGACAGAGCAGGAGGTGTGGTAGCACCCCACTTCTGAATGCTCCTGACAGCAGCAAAGGGGTTGCTCTCTCTTAGGAAGGCTGGAATGCCGTTATGCCAGGGCTTTCATTTTGGGCTCTCTTCTGGATGTGAATGCAGCCTGTTGATTATGCGGATGTGGAAAGCAGGCTAAGCGGATCCGATAACCTGACATCCAAGATGCATCCTTTCCCTTGCTCAGCCCTGCTCGCCTGCTTCGGAAACGCACACGAAAACACCCCGTTTGAGCAGCCCAACGCCAGCCCTGTGTCCATGGAGGAGGAGAAGACAGAGGCAGCCTCAGCAGTGTGCCTGCAGCCATCCTCAACAGCGGCCAGCAGCATCAGGCACGGAGGAGAGAGGGACAGCGAGGAGATGTTCAAAGCCAGCAAATGCTCTGGAAAACACAGCCGTGCAAGCAGCAACTCCAGCAATCACACTGCTGCTCAGGCAGCGCCTGCTACCACTGAGTCATCATCGGTGTTTGCTGCAAATGAGCTGAGCCAGGAGGTTATTGCACTCTGTACTCACATCCCCAGGCCATCCATCATCCACGTGCCAAAGGTGAGTGCTCTAGAAGTTGCTATCCAACAAGGTAAGAGAATTGGCTCGCTTTAACAAAGTATAGAAAGGGACGGGAAAAAATCCATAGGAGCATTTATCTTGTATCGATCGGCATGCAGTCAGGAAGGGACTAATGGCTGTTCTTACTAAAATAATGCAATATGACAGCTATAGCTTTCCCACACTATTATCAGAAACCTTAGGGGATGGTTGTAAAAATACCAGGCACTTTTACAGTACGTTTCGATCAGTTGTCTTCCTGTATTTTGGTGATCCTCACTTGTTTCGGACCTGATCCAAAATCCCTTGAAAACGACAGGCATCTTTTTTTTCCCACTGAGTTGAGTGAATGGTCCATTTTTGCCACCTCAGCCAGGTGGCCGAAGGCTGTGGCACCAGTGACTGCACAATCCTTTTTCCATCTTATTTTTAGCTTGTGTGTGCTTGGAGGCAACAGTAAGGTTTTGAGTGGAGTTTTGATGAATTCAATTTGTTCTTGCTTTAATAAGATCACAAAGTTGGGTATTTTGCCTTTGTTACTACTAAAATAATGGATAGTAATGGACAAACAGTGTTGTTCTCATTTTCTCTTGATTAGGTAACTGGAGATCACAGGCTTTTTCCCCCCCCAATAAACAGTGAAGAATAGAAGCCACATGTGTGACTCAACTTCTTTTATACCACAGCTTTACTTTAGTAGTCCATTCCTCTTCCAATTTCCCTTCCAAAGCACATATATTAAGTGTTGCTCTTGGCTTTCCCTTCACAGTCAGGTAATACTGTGTTTGGTAAAAATATCTGCCCTTCTTGTAGAACAAGTGCTAGAAAAAGATTTAATATGAGATATATCTGCTGGAATTAAGAAATTTATCAGAATCAGGGTTTCCAACTGCGTTGTGCTGAGATTGTCAGAGCTGGGGTCTCTTTAGACCTCCTCAATCCTGTTGCCATCAACCACAGCCCTCATGTGGAATACAAGGAAAGAATGGAACTGCCCAAGAGCAATATTTTGCTTCAGTGTAGAAAGGAGATTTGGCTGTGGAGGTGCTGGGATCTCTTTCATGCGAGATTTTGAAGAAGAGCTAGCTGGCCATTATCTGGAGATGAAGCAAGTATATTTACTCCTGCTGACATTCAAGGAGCCCACACAGATGCTATCAAAGTCTCACTCACCAGCACATTTCTGTGGTTTCACTTTCATTTTTTTTTTTTTTTGCTTGGGAGGTTCAGGTTGGATGTTAGGAAAGGCCTTCTCACTTGGAGGGTAGTACAACATGGGGAAGGGGTCACCCAGAAGTGATGGGGGTGCTGTACTTGGAGGATTTCAAGACTTGGCTGGACAAACCAGGGCTGAAATGATGCACCATTGGCAGCCAACCTGCTTTGAAAAATGTTGGACAAAAGACCTCAAGAGGGTCCTTCCAGTCACAGTTTCTGTGGTTGTATGATGTGTAGATTTTGATGCATGCGTGCTGCTTATAAGCACAAGGAATCAGGGTCAGAGTGTGGCATTTCTTTGCTGTCCCTGAGACAACAACACAGCCAGTTGTGCTCTTGGCCTTACAACAGTTTTGTGACAATTTCTCCCCTCTTTATTCTCCTGTCTGCTCCCTTCCAACCACTTCACCCTGCCTTTGCTCACCTGCTGCTCTTCTCTGTGCTGTCAACACTTCTCTCATGCCGTGAGCATCCACTGTAGCAGAAGATGTTCCCTATGTTAGGCACAGTCATCTCAAACCTCCACAGCTCCATGGTGTTGGAACAGGCAAGGCTGAAGGGCTGACACTGTACTGATCCAAAGATGCTGCCATGCCTTTGCAGTGGTGGAGCAGGGATTCTGCTGACTCACCTGTGTCAGGGGTTTCTCTAGGAGCACACGTGGTCCAATTCAGGAATGCGAATTTATAAGAATCTGCAATCAGAGGAGAAATCAGGAATGGGCCTCACGCCGCTGGACATCTGGGTGATTCAAATTCAATCACCCAAGACACCATGTTAAGTAGTACATCACTGGGTTTAGGGTTTTCTTTTAAGAACAAGCTACAAAAACATCTCTCAGGGTGATGTGTGGTCCTGCCCTGATGTTCCTGCTGAACAACTTCTCATGAGTATGCTGTCACTGGGGAGATCTGTGAGGAAACTCTTTGTCAGAACAGGAACTGAGATTTTTGCTGCCCCTCAGCTTTGAGACCTTCCTGTCAAGGTTGGTGACACTCAAAGTCCCACACACCAGGAGCATTTCTCTCTCCATGCCACACACAGCCTAGATGTTACATTTGATCAAGTCCAGGCTGTCAGGGCATTCTGCTACCAACGGGATGAGCTGATTCTGGTGGCATGTCAGAGAGTATCAAGAGACCCACAGAGGTGCTGGTGTCTGACTATCCACATCCAGCTTTTCTATGAGAGTCTGCACTTCAGAGACTTGCTTAAATGGCAGCTTTCGGTGCCTTAAAGCAGAGCAGTGCCTTATCTCAGCTCTGCCCATCAGCACAATCAGTTTTGAAATATTAGTGCCCTCAATGATTGCCTTCCCAGGTAAAAACAAAATAAATAATTGAAGTAAAATAAGAAAATGGGGCTATTCGTGGAGGCTCTGGTTGGAGGTAGGAGTGCAGTGGGTGGGAGAAGGCATGCAGGATGTGACTCTGATGCATTGAGGATGAAAGTGTGGCGTGTGGAGATACTCAAGGGTTTAGACTTTCTGCTATGGTTGGGGAAGAAACATGATAAGTATAGAGAGGGAGAAGAGGGTCCCAGCAAGGGGACTGGGTCAAGGAGTGGGGAAGAGAAAGGGAGGTTATGGTCACGGCATGTGGTGGGCTGGGGACCACACACAGCTCCTGGCATGAGAGGGAGGAAGAAGATGGAGAGAAAATGTGGTGAGAGGCACACAGGACGTCTGGTATACATCTAAGGAAAGGGACTGAGGGGAAATGTGGGCCATGAGGAGAGAAAGAGGAGCACAGGGTCTCTGTGAGTGTGGTGTAGGTGGCCTTGGTGGGAGGATGGAGAGCAAAAAAGAGGAGAAAGCACAGAGCTGATGGAAAACAGGGACTGGAAGCATTTCAGTCCCCAAAGCAGAGCTCTCACCTGTCCTAAAATAATAACATCCAAACATTATTAAAGGAGCCAGTGAGGCCCCATGGAGAAGGCACAAGCTTCCATCTTCCTTGACATATCTGAATTTCCCTTTGTATCTCAGTTTCTTCTGCTACAAATCAGACAGAATTTGTCCTCTTTCCCATGCAATCATGGTGAAATCTATAAGTTAAAATAACATATACTCGGTAAGTGGCAAAGGCAAATGTCCTATGTCAACACAGGAATCTCACAGACCTAACCTGGAGACCTTTAATTCATGTTCTTCCATCAAATTCTTCAACAAAAGCTGAAGTAATGTCAAGAAAAACTCTTGCAGTATTTTGTCTCTTTCATTTTCAAAATTATATCAGCAAGGGGGTAATGACAAATACGCTGGAAACTTTCAGCAGCAAGAGACCTGCTGCCTACCTGTCAGCATAATCCTTTTCAAGCAGAGGATGAGTCCATTTTTCACTAACAGCAGCATACAATTCTAATTTGAACTCATAATATACTAATTAACAAGATCTTCCAGCTGACCCACCCCACTGGGACATGTAGTCACATATTTTGGATTACAGCGAAGCTGCATGCATGTAACCGAATCCAGAATTTGATCAATTATTCCTTTTATGAGAAGATTGCATCTGCTCCAGATGGAGCCAACCTTAAATCCGATATAAACATGATCCCAACAAAAATTAGATTTGAATATAATTACCAAAGAGATTGAGTTAGACTTGTTTGGCCACAAATTACCATGACAGCAATATGCTTGTAAATAACCAACTGTCATTTTAATATTTAGAGGTTGCCTCAGTAATAAAGCCTGATTAAATGTCAATAAAGTTCTCAGCATCTTGCATCTTGGTCCTGATTCTGATGTGTAAAGAATTAATTCTTTTGTATTTTCTGTGCTGCCTGGAGAGTCTTTATCAGTCTTTAGAGGGCCATAAATCAAAGCTGCCAGAACTAAACATGGAAACTTGCTTGACTGGTTTTTCAACCTCAGCTAGAACATGAAAAAATTTTCCCATCTTTTCTTTCCAAGTCCGGTTTTAGCAACTGATAAACTCTGGGGTGGAAACTTAGAAGAAAGTCTTATTGTTCTGAGCCAACAACTGTGCTATGACTCCAATAAATGTTTCATGTTGACAAAAGCACATTAGTGGCCCTTTCTGCTAGCAGTATCATTCACCAGACTTGAACTCTTCGACCTTCGGAGTTCAGATTGAGTTCTTTTCAAAAACAAAAGAAACACAAACACCGTCTGATGCATCATGGAATTATTTCTTCCCTTTCAAGCTGTTTGACCCATCAGAAAATCAGGAGCTGAGACCTTAAACCAGAGATCCTGGGAATGATATGTCTGATGAGGCTCCCCATTGCACCTGGGGAGCCTCACTGAAATCAGTCTCACCTGCAATTTTCTAGGTAAAGTGTCAGTCATACCTTTAGAGTACATAGAACCCTTTAGAGGACCCCACAGCTACTTTTAAAACTTAAATGTGCAGCTTTTTATCTTTTTCACCTGCACCTTTTTGATACCTAGATTAGTTGCTTGGCTAGAGAAGCCAGATAGTGGATTTGACACGTGAAGCTCATTTTCAAGAATGTGGATATCAACAGACAGGCTGTTGGTACCACGTTAACTTCCAGTGACTTTACCAGCCTTTGGCCCAGAACTGATCTCATTGCCAAGATAATAATGACAGACTCACAAATTCAAACATGTAATTTCAATTTCCCAGTACAATTTCTATTATCATCTTTTTTTTCTTCTTTGGATCTTTCCCTGGCCAGTGTGTAGGTTTATGTCTAACGGGTTCAAGTAATGCGTTGCATCAAGGACTTAGAATCATAGAATCACGGAATTATTAAGGTTAGAAATAGCCTCTAAGGTCATTGAGTCCAAATGTTAACCCAGCACTGCTTTGAGAGCTGAATTCCTCCCTGCTTAACACTTTACACAGTTGTTTATAGCAGTTCAGATCAGCTGTAAAACAGACCTGATCACAACATGTCACACATTTACAGGAGGGGAAAGTGCTCACTGGAGATACAGGACTGCAAGAGATGAGCACAGTTGAGATGGAGAAAACATACCAGCTGAAACCCTACACTGAAATTACATCCCGTAGGTAAACTCCATAAATACATGGAATATATCAAGAGTTCCTTGAAAATAATGGGACTTCTCACAGTTAAACTCACACATATTCACGGTTTTGTAGTACCAGCTCCTAGGGACACAATCCTTGGGAGGATTCCTGGCACTTCACCTGGGAAAACAGCCCAGAGTGGTTGTGTTCAAACCCTCTCCCAAGGTGCTGGATGACCCTGTGAGCTTGAGTGTCCAAGTGCTGAAGGAAGCATTTCAAGCATGTTTTGGGAGTTGTGAAGTAATTTGATGAGTAGTTAGCAGCTAAACACTAGTAGGAAATGAACATCATTACTTGGTGAACAGCAGCTGGTTGATGCTGAGCTGTTTCCTTTGCTTACCTTGGCAAAGGTTTCACTCTGCCCCCCCCAACAGAAGAGGTTTGCCATCATTTTATCAGTGGGACTGTAGGAATTGCATGGGGATAATCTTTCCTCCAGCACAACAAGGAAAAGCTACATTTATTTTCCCCAATCTTACTCTGGTGCAAGTTTGCTTTAATTTAATCAAATAAATCCAGAGAGTAAACCCCATCCCTTCAAAGTGCTCAAGCTGGGCGCTCAACCACCACTGTGGTTGCCAGAGGAGTATTAACACCCTTGGCCCCCCCAGTATTTGCAGGAGCTTAGTACCTCTAGTAAAACAGTGTCATTTACTGAAATTACATTTACATCTTAATGTTTTGGCAAATTCAGTTGGGAGATTATGGCCTTGGTGACTTGGCCAGAGACTTCCAAGAGGCTTCAGAGAGTACTTGGACAGGATTCTTTTCTTTTTAACTCTGTTTCCTTGTTCTTTATGACCAAAATCTGCTACTGTAACATTCCCCTTCATCTCTCCTTCTTAATCTTGACTCTGTAGCTGGCAGCTGTCTGCAGGGAGTGTGTGTGGGCCGGCAGTTCTTGAATCTCAACATAAACAGCACCTAAGTGAAACCAGACTTTCTCATTACACTTTTTCTTTGCTTTCCACTCCCACACAAACACAGAGGTAATGGCACTGCACGGAGCCCTTCATACTGGCCAATGCACAACTCATTTTCTTCTGTGGCCCGCACATATGCAAAATAAAATCCATCCTAGTGGTGGAAGCAGCAGGTTCTGATCAAAGAGACCCCTGTGCTGTGCACAGCAGCGCTGCTGGTACCAGACTGGCATCTCTCTGCACAGCCTGCCCCTCTCCTGCCTGCAGCATTCCCCATCCAGCAACCTTCCCTTTCATCTTTCACATGGCATTGCTTTAGCTGATACACATCTGTTCCAGATGTGACCCCAACCAAAATGGTGCAGTTTCCTCTAGCTGACGAGAAGTCCTTTTTGTTTTTTCTAAATCTGCCTCCTACCTCTTCCTTCCTCAGCTTGCGTCAGCCTGATTATTGTTTGCAGAGAGGTCATGCAGGTGCACTTCAGCTGCTGTTTTACAACATCTCCTGCACAGCACAGTGATGAGGGACAGCCCAAGAGCTTCCTTCATGTCCTCTCTCACCCTGAAACCTATTCCAACAGTTCTTGGTAGTAATGATCCTCCTCTGTGCCAGCAATAATTATAGAAATAGTGTAGCTTTCAGGGAGTTCTTGGAAGTCACAAGACTCTCTTTTAAAGGGGATTAGGGGAATTTGTGAAGTTTCATGAAAGGTACTTCTGAACACAAGATATTGTAATAGGAGCACTTTGAAACCTCCCCTAGGAAATTGGAGACCGCATGAAACTTGACGGGTTTTGGGTTTCATCACCAACACAGAACAGCACAGGGTCATTGAAGAGTTCATACCCCTTGCACTCTTCTGGTGAGCAGGATGGTCCTGGGATGCTGCTGTGTGAGTAAACACTGGCATCCCATTGGCATTCAGTTTTTGGCTTTGGCTGACTTTAGTGCCTGCAGAACCAGTATGGTTCAGCCCCCATAGGTGTTCGTGCCCCGTTTGCATGTTCTCCATAGTCTTGCTCTGAACACAGTGTGAATGTTGTAGAAGTATCCTCCTTTCAGTAAATTAAAGGGTGTTCGTGGTTCTCCGGGGGAGATAAGATGCAGTTTGAATCAATGGAGTAATTACAGAAGAATATGACACTAATGGAGCTGATTTGAATGGGTATCTAAGGATGAATGCTGTGGCTCCCTGCCCAGACGGTGCACACTTTCCTCACGATGAGTTATTTATGACTTGACACATCGTGGCTCTGCTGTTTTGTGGCTCGGCAGCGTTTATGTCATTGATAAGGCAAACTCTGTCAATACTGTGCCTTCTTACCAATCCAGGGCTGGCTGCTGAGCACTCTTCCCATCTGGTACAGCCATGGCCACACCCCTTCCAGCAGAAAAAGCAGAAGAGAAAGGTTGATATGGCTTCACCAAGGGCAAATTGTGCCTGACTAAGTGGCCATGGAAGTCACCTTCTTTGGTGGAGTGACTGCATCAGTGGACATGAGAAGAATCACTGATGTCATCTACCTGGACTTCTGGAAAGCCTTTGATTTGGTCCCTCACAATATCCTGGATTTGGGGTTAGTTTTAGCAGCTTAAGAAGCTTTCTGTACCTAAGGAGCCTGATCCAGCAGCACCAAACTGCTCACCAGCCCCCCAGGAGGTCACTTTCCAGCCTTAGACCATAGACCTTAGGGACTGCCTGTGAATCAAGACCAAGTCTTACATAAACATGACGTTATATTGGCCCAGAGACCTGGAGCTCAAGAAATCCAAAACTTTATAAATCTTATTTTTATATATATAAATATGTATATATACCATGTGTATCTTTATAGATATATAATTATATTCAGATATAACAGATTGCAATATAGCTATTTCAGGACCTTCAGAGCCCAATCACTCTGACATGACATGCTTCTGGCATGACAACATTTATCTTTGCTTCTACTTTTCTTATTTGTTCCATAGCCATTTGTCCCATTTGTTCCATGGGTTGAGCACTATTGTACCTAGAGGTATTGTAATACCTAATGCACTGGGGCTGGGTGTTAACACAAAATATTGATCTTAAAGGTGATGGCTTGGCAGCTGCCCAGCTCTACAATGAAGAGGCACTCAGCCTCTTCCCAACCAGCACATCTAAATCCTGACCTTTAAAAAAGTCTTATTTAAACCATAAGAAGAAAGGTTTTATTTCTTGATTATTTTTAATGGAAACATTTAGACCACAAATAGTATGCCAACAATCCAAAACCCCCAAATCATTCAGGTCATTAGTTCCCCTAATGAAACAACTGGGCACAGCCAGACCCAAGTGTTTGGTGTCCTGGGTCCATCCCAATGGAGATTGTCATTGATTTCAGAGCATCACATGCAAAATGCTGTTGTTTGAGCTTTGCAGGCTTCAGCACATGGAGCTTTATGTTGGGTAAGGGCTGAGAATAATGGTAGGTTGCTGTGATTTGGGACTAGCTATACACTTTGAATGTAGCCCTATTCTGTCACCCTCTTTTCCATACACCAGCAGTCACAGTTCTCCAGCTGCTCTGTTTAAATGAGTGCTCTTTTGTAACTTTTTAATTAGGCAGGACAATGCCAAGCACTAGCAGAAGGGGCCCTCAGCTTTCCTACCTTGGCACAGAGCAGACAGATGCTGTGGCTAGAAGACCATGCCTTCTCTGGGGACAGGACAGTCCTCTCACCTATACACACACAAAGCTGCCTCCAGCCCTGCTGTTGTCCTGGCTCCAAGAAGAAAAGCTAAGCACAGGCACATAAACAGACCTAACAAATCATTCAGTGGGTAGATGTTGTTGAATGATGTTTAGACTCACATCCACAAACCACGTGTCCTTTGCTCTGCCATTTCGGATCTTAATAGTGGGGATTCGTGAAAAGGTCTGTCTGACCTGTTTGCTAACACAATGTGGGCCTGTCCTTTGGCTTATTATGAAAAACAGCGGCTGGATGCCAAAAGACTGAATGAATTGTTAGGCACCTAACATGAAATTTGGACAGATGTTTCTTGCTGCTGAGGAACGTGAGCCCTTCACTTGGCATCCATAGGAATTAACCCCAGCTAACCAAAACTGGGCAATGGAAACTGGTAATAGTGGAGGACCTTGTTTCAGTGGTAGATCTAAATCTTCCATAGCCCAGCTCTGTGATCTAGAACCTTCCAGGGGAAAAAAAGGAAAAGTATTTAAATACACTGTGACTTTGATGTCCAGGTTTCAGCTCAGTGAGATTTCATATGACTGGTACAATTTCTTGAGGATTGACTGGTGTCTTCAGTATGGAGAGAGCTCAAGTGATCCAGAAAAGCATCGATACTTGAATGGGATGAGGCCCATCTCCCACCAAGTGGGGCATTTTTGAGACTTAAATTTATTTTTGTGAGCAAAATTTTGCCTTCTTGGTGCCAGCTGTCTCCCTGTCAAGAAGGGACAAGGCCTTCTAGATGTTTGTAGCAAATATGTTTTATGCAAAAATCAGTTTCAGTTCTGCTTCTTTCTACTCAGCTTCAAAACCTGAGTGAGCTTCAGGCCCTTCTCTTATGTTTTTCTCCACTCCCTGGAGGACATACCTAGAAATTTTTCTTCCCATTTCTCTGCTATTATTCAATCAGATATGATCCTTTGACAGAAGCATCTAATATTCATTATGCTGGTGCCATAAAATTCCCATTATACACAACCTCCACCCTTAGCAGCTTTTAAAAATTACGACATTTGTAAATCAATAATTAAAAAGCACACACAAAGATAGATTTTTCATGTATTAGCCAAATATAATCGTATAGATCATTTCAAATGTTGCAACCTCATAATTTCAAGATAAGCTTGTCTTCATTGCACAACAATTCAGCAATACAAGATCTGGTACTATAACTTAGTTCAACAGAATATTGTGTGAAATCAAATCTCAGATCTTGAAATCCTCTGGTCTGAAATCATGCACAATTCCTGAAAGGGAAGAGTGGAAGAACCATCTCTCAGGAAACACAAACAATAAACTGAAGCAGTAAATGAAAATTATTTGCGCTGAGTCACCATCCGTTGGCAGAAGAATCTCACTAGTAGGAAGGAGTCTGTTCACGTGCAGCTCAGAGTGGTGAAAAAGAAAAGTATTTAGGGTCCAAAAATGGCCATGAGATGATAGATACAGGTGGATGAATAGGTGAGGTAGGAGAGCAGGAGAAGAGAGTTTTTGTGCCAACAAGATTCTCTCTGAAAGTCACAGTAATTGCCCATAGACACCTGCTGCTTCTGCCCCAGTCCAGGGACAGCTGGGGTTGGATCCAATTATTTGGGCTGTGGCCTTAGGCAACTGCTTGCCCTTATTTTTCTGGCTATGAGTTTTTCGGGAATTCTCCAGTTTTCTGAGGGATTTGTCTTTCCTGTAGGAGGATTTTCCCAGTGGGCTTTGCTCATACATGTAGGGAAGAAGGCAGACACAAGCAGATTTTAATTAAATCATTCTTTTAGCTCCCCCAGGCTTGTGCAATTCAACTTCTTCTCAGAGACAATATTAACACTTACGTAATTTTTCAACATTGTTAGTTTTACTTGTGGAATTGCATTGGCAAGAAACCCCCTGGAAGCAAATGCTCATTGAATCCTATTGTTTCCATTCCCTTCAGCCATCATTTCTCAGTCAAAGAACAAATGTTACCAGTAACAGGAAGGAGCTTGATTTTCCAACAAAATCAGCAGAATTGCACATGCAGACAACAGGCATAATATCTCACTTAGATCTGCCTGGTTAGAGGGATTATTTGTCAATAAAATTTACAAAAATAACAGGACACTGGTACTGTCTGTAGGGCCTTGAGATGGGAGACTTGTAAATCAGAGGCATTGCAGCAGCAGAGGTCTGGAGGAAGGGGCAGCAGGGATGTGGGGAGGTAGAGGAGGTGTTTCCCTGCCCGCAGTCAGCAGTTCTCCCTCTCTCCTCGCCCACGTGTTGGTTCATTAGCTGTCATTGCCATCTGAAGTAATAAAATAAACACCATCCGGAGTGGAATATCCTGGGATTAGCTGCTCAGGCCTGGCAAGGTGCAAGCTCAGGCTTTGCTCAGCTTTGAAGAACAGGCAGATAAAAAAGTATGGATTGAGTGAGCTGGTTATTATATTGCCCTCCAATGGGCAAATGCTGAGCTATTTCATGTCAGAGGTTCATCATTTGCTGCAAGGACAGTCAGAAGGGGCAGCTCTGCTGAAGCTGATTGCAAAGCTCAGCTAGATTTAAACCCCAAGAGGGAGGAATGCAAATGTTCAGGTATAAAGAAGCATCTGGAACCCAGCTTGCTGTTTCTAGGAGACTTGCTTCGGGTGCTAGACAGAGCTACAGTCATGTTAGTTCACAATGACATACCAAGGTGGAGTTTCACTCAGCCCATATGGGCACATAGCCAGAGATGTGCTGCCACTCCTCCCTTTTACAGGGTGAAATGCTGGGGGGCTTCTGGTGGGCTCCTGCTCATCTCCCTGTCCTGCAGGAGCAAGAGTGGCCATTGGCTCTACCTGCCCTTGGGGCATGAGCACCCAAGCTCCAGCAAAGGGGGAGTATTTAAGCCCAGAGGGAGTTTTTGCATATCCTGAACACTCTCCCCAACCTGCAGGACCATGTAAAACATGTAGGTTATTTAAAGAAACCATGCTGCTCTCTAAGATGCACCAATGTGTTGGAGGAAAGAAGTCTAATCTAATCTGACGAGTTTTTCATGAAGGGCTTCTTTTCCAAAATACGGTGTCACTGTGATTTCCCCCTTTGCTCTGATAGCTGTCACAGCTATGTGGGTCTGGCATCTCGGTTCTTTTCCACACTCCTTGCATTCCTCTCCTCTGAGCCTACCTTTCATCTATTATTTCTTGATATTTCTCCCTAAAGTGCATTTGCTGTTGTAAAACTTAACCTGGCCTTTGAAATGCTTTAGCAAACCTGTGTAAAGTATAACAAGAAATGCCAGATATGGGATCTGGAGGACACTGCTCCCCCACTTCCTTCCCAGTCCCTCCAAAACAAACAAATAATGCAGATTTTTGTGCTGATGAGCTTTGTGAGCTGTTTTTGCTGATGGCTTTAGACCCAATGCAGTTCATTCAAGTTCAGCTGCAGAGGTGGTGGACCCCTGGGAGGGTGAGAGTTAAGTGCAGAGGGATGTGAGTCCCCAGCCCAGCCTATCCTCCAAGAAATCACAGCTCAAGAGCATGGTCAGCAGGAAGGCAGAGTTGGGAGGGAAATAGAAACTCTGAAAATGCTGAAAAGCTGGAAATGAGGCAAGTTTTGGGAAGTGACTGAAACCTGTCCTATCCTTCTTTCTCTCCTGTTCCTCCCGAAGTCAGTGTGGTTTGAACAACAGCAGCACAGAGACCTGAATATGTATTTTGTAATTTCAGTCTTTTATTCATTATCTCAAAGCCCAAGCATCTGTCATGCCTGAAATTGTTTCTGTTTCTGCTTAAGAAATTTTTATTGTTGTTGTTTGGCAAACAAAACAAAGCAAAAAGCCAAGATGGAAAACTTGGATCAGCTCTAATAAGTTTATTAATATTCATCATGACTATATGTCAGAAAGCTCTAGTTTCATAATATGGCTTAATAAAGTATTGATGTTTCATATCAGAGTGGGTATTTAGGCTCTGTTCTTCTGACTTTCCTGGTTGTATCATAAAATGCATCAGAAGTGTGACACCTGCCAACCTCTAGAAATACCCAACCACAACAAAGCTGATGATTTTCTGTAAATGATCGGTTCAAAGGCTTTTAGTGTATTTTGGACCTCAGAAGTTATGGACTTCTGGTGATGGGAAAGGGTAATAAGATAATGGGTATGTATCTTCCAGAGCTGTGATTCACTCCTCCTGCCAGCCTGCTCAGTGCAGGTGGAGCTGGGAGTAAAGAACCCAAGCCAGTTACATGGCAGATTGGGTCTGTAAGGGAAATAATAAGGAGCAGCTTAGCAGAATTACTGAACTGATGCAGGAATTTGGCATCCCATCATCTTCCTTCTTACCCAGGGGGAGTGTGGTAAACATGTGCAATTAATGTTCTGGGTCTTTCAGGGGACGTGGGCAATCTAACATGGCAAGGCAACTTTTTTCCAGCAATCAATTAGAGGTAAGCTACTCCACTTTAATTTTTAACCTCTTTTTTACCCTTGTCCTTCGACTGGCTTGAAAACAAAGGCAGGGATGTTTGGAAAGGAATCTCCCAGGTAACTGGTATGCAGGGATCTGATTCAGAGCTTTCCCTACTGTGAATTATGTCATATCCTATCTATTATTACAGGGAGATTTGTGCAGCTGATACAGTGCCAGGGTCAGATTAGGAGCTCTGGAAGTTTAGCTTTGATTTCAAAGGGAGATATTGAGCTAATAATCCTTTGCAGGTCTGCACAGGAATGCAGAGGGGAGGCGTCTCTCTGCTGAGGGACTGACAGATTTACTACCCTGCTATCTGCTGTGAGCGTGGGCTGGGAAAAGGCAGTGGTGGAGGGCTGTTTCCTTGTCTGCAGAAGGCATTAAGCCCTGCCTTGCTGAGAGAAGCAAATAATGGTGGCTTCCCCCTCTCAGCAACTCATTTCCCTTTCCCCTTCCCCTCTCTTGTCCCCCTTCCCACCGTATTAAGACACTTTACAGTGGCTCTGATAGCTGCACCCCCAAATTGCTACAGCTCTGCTAGTGGTTTCTCTTCAATTCCTTCTGCTCTCTAAGCAAAAACCATGTAGTACTGAGCATGATGGTTTTTTTTCAGCTTGTGGACCTCTTCCTAAGATCACTTTCCTTCTCCCTACTTCAAGGAGACTCTCACAAAAAAAAAATCTCCTGCCCTCTATTTGTAAAAACTTTTTCTACAGAGAAGAGTTTGCAACGTCAGTACCCCAAGCTTGCCAGGTACTGCTGAATATGAGGGTGACTGTTCCTTCTGCATATCACATCTGGATTGCACGTGTATTACAAAGAGATACTTTCTTCCAGTTTTGGACCATCTCCTTTTTCAACCCAGATTTCACAGAACAGCACATGCAAAAAGCACATGGTTCAGATTTGTGTAGCAGATGCTCACCTGTCCTCCTCCTCAACAGAGCCTTCCTCCCCTCCAGAGCCCTCTGCTGCAGGGGTAGGACCTCTCTCACAGCTTTGGTCTGTAGCTTGGCTCATTGATCAACCTCACCCTCACCTGTGCTCTTGCCCTCTCCATTTGTCTTCTCTGCTCCTTGTATACCCAGTTTCTTGCCACGGCTGGGAATGCGGAGATTTGGAGCAGGTTTTGGCGGGGCAGGGAGCACTCCCACTGCAGTAACCCCACAGACAGGGCAGGTGTTGCAACAGGGCTCTGCTCTGCCTTGTGCAAACACTGAGGTTCACTATGGTCAGCAGTAGCTGGTGAGATACAGGCTCTGTGCTCCACTGAGCTCCCTGCTCTCTAAACTTGTCTGTCCTAACCTAAGGATAAGAAGCTGTCCTAAAAAGGTTGGGGCGAATGGCTTCTCCACATAGCAAGGTTGCATATGGACAAATCCCACCTACACGGGAGGATTGCTCCATCCTTTTATTTCCACCTTCCTGCCTTAATCCAGGATATGCCCTGGCAGGCAGTCTGCAGGCTCAGATGACCTGTTGGCCTCAGTCCACTGCTTGTGTAAATTCTGCAAGGAAGTGTGTCAATACTAAAATGCCCAAGAAATTAATTTGTATCAAATTCCTCTGATCTTTCACGAGATATTTGAAATCAGACCCTAGCTAGCTGTTAAAGGTTTGACCACTTGCCATTCCTGGGAAAGGAATTGCTTTCCCTTACATCTTGCATATTGTGAGCCTCTCACTTATGGTACTCCCACATCCCTGTAGGATAAAATTGCTCATTTCTGCTGATATGGTCATGCAAAGTACTCCAGAGAATTAGAAAACACTGCCCATTTCAGAATGTTGATGTAGTGAAAAGAAGGCACTCTGAAAGAAATCCATATGACAAAATGAATAACCTGAAAAGGTAGAAGGAATCTTTATGCACATCTGATCTAACCTCCCAAAGAGCACAGCCATTGATTATTATATAGCAATATCTCCACAAAGACCAACAAGAAAATTCAGCAGCTTTTCAGCTTGTCTTTGAAAGAGATGTCTGTTTTACTCCATCAATTTTGAAAGGGGCATTGCTTAGAGCTAAGGAGTATGAGGGTTTTTATTCAGCTTCTGCAAAAAAAGAGAATGAGACACAGCCTTCTTCTCACTGCTGATGGCTGAATTTACTGCTTTCTCTAAATTCTGCCAGTTTGAGCCTCCTGTAGGCATTTTTACTTGGTTGACTTCTAGGAATTGTTCCCTAGTAATGAAAGATTCCTTGTTAGCAGCATCCTAACCACCACATTCCTGACAGGCCTTTGAACTCATGGGAAGGCAACACCTTCCTTTTCTGGAAAACAATTCTCTCGAATGCGAGGAGTTGAAGTCTATTTGTGCTTGGAAAGGAGAATACATTCGATAGGAATGCAACTGCTTGTTCCCAGCCAAAAATCACACCTGCAAGCCTTTGATTCAGGGAATCCTATTGTGATGAAAAAGGCTTTGTAAAATAGCACTGCAGTCTCCCCCTGTGAAATAGAAGATTAAATCGTGATCACCCTGCTGTTGACTCAACTATTAGCAGCTGAAATATTATTTGCTCAACACACTTAACTTGGTTATGATCTGTAGAAAGATGCTGTGGTTAGACTGACTCCGAAACACAACGGAGCCGCACAACTTCCCCATTAAAACAGAATTATTCGTATTTACCAAAGGGAAAATTAAAAGCAGGTTTTCATGAGGAGTTCAAGCCAATCCAGCTCTGCCTGGCTGCCAAAAGGGACAGTCCTGCTTTGCTGTTCCATCCCACCCAATCCCATTCCTGGCTGTGCGTTCCTGACACTGCCACTGTGCCAGGCTAGCAGCTGTGGAACAAAACAGTGGGGCAGGTCAGCCTGCTAATCTGGCTGAAAAATGACCCACCAAACTGATCCAGCTCGCTGGTAGCTGCACCACAAGTTGTGTTGACACAAGGGAGCAAGCAGAAACGTGCAGCCAGGGCAGGGAGTAGGCAGCATCACATCTTTGTGTGACAGTGTGGTCTTAGATTGGCTTAAAGCAATTGTGAACCATGGGCGTAGGGACTGAAGGGTTACACCAGTGTTTGTCCTGGTCCAGGGCAGTGAGGTCCTGCTTCCCTCAGAGGGTTTTATAAGCAGAGACCAGAAAATCTCTTGACCAAGGTCAAGAGAAAGGCCGGTGTTGATTGCAACCAGAGCATGGAGAGTGTGGGAGGAGTGTGATGGGACCCAAGCCCAGTGGCCTGGCCAGTGCCCACATGTGGGAGCACATCACCAGTTCTGCCCTGCCAAGGCTTGTCATGGTCAGGAGCTGGTTTATGAAATCCCAACCCTTTGCACTCCTGCTGCTGTAAAGTTTTAAATGTCCATGTGAGAAGTGGTGGTGGTGTCTCCCTCGGACAGATAGGGATGTATTTGCAGGAAGGGACACAGGGAGTCCCTAAACCTTTTCTTCTCATGAACTCCCTGCATTCCTGCATGTGGGTGAAAAGATGACTTTCCTGGGGCAATAAAGGAGGGAGTAATCATCTCCACATTGCTACTACCCAATGTAACATGCATTTAATGAGTCGTGCAATATTAACAACCATGTTCCCACTACAGTTGTGTCCTCCCCCAAGACACACATTACATGGGCTGTTCCTGGCTCCCAGGTTTTAATACACCCTCAGTGTGGGGATGTCTTTCCCCAGATATCATTCCTGTGGTCTGCATTTTTGCATGCTTCCTGCTGTGCTGCTTGCTGTACTCAGCCTCCTGCTCCGGGGCTGATGTACAGCTTGGCCCCTCCACATGCCACCTGCACAGAGGGGGGCTGGAGTAGAGTTGGGGATAAATCACTGAGGAGGAACGTGCCCATTAAGGGGGGACGTGACAAGCCCCTGTGCTGAGGCGCCGCAGGGCTGTGCTTGTTGTTTGCATCTTGTGAAAGCAGAACAATTTTAGATCGTATTTCTACCAACACTGGTGATGTTTAGATGAAGGAGTTTTTCAAGGCTCTTTGGTTCATTTCTCTGTTTAATGCCAGCAGAGAAGTGCAGCCCCTCTGATCTGGGTGCTGGGTGTCCAGGAAGTCCAAGCCATCACTGCTGCAGCTGTCCATCATCCTTGCACTGTACTTCCCAAACCACAATGAGGAGTTTTCCTTTTGGCAAACCCCAGCTGAAAATATGTGAGACCTAATCCTGAGCCAGCCAGAGATGCAGTGACAGGGCTACAACAAGACAAGGGAACAGACAGAGTGGTTGAGGCCGAGAAACCTTTCTTGAAGGCTCCTATAGCATAAATTCAAGATTAAATTTATGGTTACAGACCAGCCAAAAAGGGCAGTCCATCCTCTCCCCCTACCTTCCCCTCACTGCTGTCCTTGTGTTGTCATGAAGACTGGTGCATTGACAGAGTGGTTGGGGATAAGGAACTGTTAGAGGGTCACAGTGCTGACACTGAGCAAAGAGTTTCACCCCAACCCAGTTTGCTCCCCTGAAGGTCCCTCATGGCTTTCAGTGCTGCTGCTGACCTAGGGGGAGAGATAGCATCCATCCTGCCCTTCAGCTGTCCCTCCCTGGAGCTCTCCCTCTTCTTCCAGACTGTGAGGATTGCAGGTTTTTGACACACAGGGCCCAGATTCTGTCCTTGCTCACGCTGTGCTCGTGGCTGCCTGCAGCTCCCTGCTGAGCACCCTGACCACACTTGCTGTGCAGCTCTGGTTGCTTGTGGGGAGAGAAAGAGCAATAGTTTGAACAACCAGACACACCACAACAGCTGATTTCAATGTTTTTATGCTGAACACTGCTTAGAAACCTCCACTTTTCCATGGTAAAATTATGGTAGTCCAAGTTCCCAGCAAGTGGGTTCAGGCACCTCCCTTGCATTTTCCATTATTTTTCTGAATTCAACCAAACCTTTTTCAGACTGGGCTTCCCATTACTTTACCCTTACCCTGTTGAAAAGGTTCTACTGTACATGCCCCGTAGGACTGTTCTGCTAGACAAAACATTTAATGTTAGAATTATTAAAGCTACTTTGCTGATAAAGATCTCATCCCTCCCTCCCCCAAAAGCTCTACTAAACTTCATCAGAAATAAGAGCATAGAGGCTGCTGCTGTTTTGCTGATGACTGACCCATCTCCTACTGTAGGGTTGCAGAGGAGTTTGGGGGTGATCACAACTCAGGAGGGTCTTTCCAGCCTGACATAATCATGTGCTCCTGCTGCATGCAGGGACTTGGTCTGGCAGGTCTCTCTCCAGCCCATCTCTGACTATACCAGATCACCAGTCTGTTCCTTCCAACATGTGGGAAATAGTTGGGGTTTCTGCACTTCACTTCCCATGAGTGAAGCTGAGGGGGTTTTGTCAGGCTCTGCAGGTTTGGGTACCCATGGACTTGAGTGTATCCTCTGTGCCTGGCCAGCAGACAGAGTATGCAGTAGACACCGTTCTGTGGGAAGTGGGGACGCTTACTAAAAAGGTTTAAGTTTGCTCAAACTTCCACAACAAGAACAAACAGACTGGAGAAGTCTTTATCCATCGGATTATAACAGACTTAGAGCAAGTTGCTTTTGGGACAAGAGTACAACTACCTCTGAATGACTAATAGCCAAGAAACACAGCTATTACACTAATTAATTTATTAATAGCCAAGTACCAGTCATGAAAGAAAGACACTTGCCTTTCTGAGAAGTTTATCTCAATGTTTTATCGTGTGACTAATTTGTGCTTTTGAGCAGACCGAGTTGTACATTAATCTGAATTAAGTTTTTCCAAAGGGCAGTTCAATTCCAGGTTTTCAGGACTAATAGACATTTATGATTGCAGAAGTGAAGTTGAAAATAAACCAGAGACTACAGAACGCTCTTTACCCTGAAAGTTTGGTGACTTGTGAAGGCCAAGCAGATTTATGTATTTCTCATTGTAGAGGTCACATATTTTTAGCTCCCAGATAGTTTTGTGAGGTACAGAAGAATCTGAATCACCAGGCTCTGAAACAAAAGCAACCAAAGACATTTTAAGGTTGATTCTAGGGGCTGTGTCTCTTGCTCTGGTGTTTTGTTTTGTTTTGGGTTTTTTTTGTTTGGTTGGCTTTGTTTGGTCGGTTTTGTTGTTGTTGTTGTTGGTTTTTGTTTTGTTTTGGTTTTTTTGTTTATTTTTAACTATTCTAAGAACAGAGCATCACTGGATGCACAGGGATAGAAGGAAGTTCTGCCATGGTAAAGGGGGCACACATGAAGCCAGGGTATGGGAGCTGAGAAACCCATTGAGGAACATCTAAAAGACACTCAGCATGACCCCCAGGGCCAACAAAGAGGTGTCTGCTAGAGAACCTCAGTGGGGGAGATTTGCACTGGGGAGGAGGGAGAGGGGATGCTGAGAGGAGCAGGAAGTAAAAACATTTTTGCTTTGAGTTCTCCAGCCATGATTCCAGATGCTAAATCAGGAGAGATGTTGTGTGGGTACATAAGTGAAGCTGTTTGGAAACCTGGAAAAGGGGAACAAGAGGGAATGGCTGTACAGGAGGCTGAAGGGCTTGTATGTGTGGTACATCTGAATATCACATGGAAAGGTGGTGGAGAACACATATCCGAATAGGAAGATCTGCTTGGTGAATTCTAGTGGTATCTACACACATGTAGTACAAAGCCAGGAATCTGAAGTTACATCCTGTGATGTACTGTCCATAGAAGACATCCTTGGGTGTTTGACCTAAGTGACATCTGGATTGCTGTGTCACTTGAGGCTTCTAGTTGCCACGTGTCTTGGAGCAAAGGGCTGAAAATACTGAAGATTAATGCTAGAAGCATTATTCAGATTATCTGTGGCATCTACTTTTGCCCTTATGTTGCCCTGCAGTGCTCATTTATTCACAGGACAGGCTTCTCCCTCTCTTCACAGTCTGCAGGTGATGTGCACCCACACTCACATCCAAGTGTGGAATTAAGGGCACATAGCATCCTCTGCCATCCCAGAGCAGTATTGTTTTCTTCCACTGCTGTAGTCTGAAGGAGATCAGCTGAGTGTTGCAAAGGGAAAAATGAGAAGGAAAATTCTCTCAGATGTTCCCCGGCTGCTCATGAACACAGGAACAGCTGCAAGAGGGTTTAGCTCCTACCTTCTGGAAGAAGACTTACTGGGAAATGATGAACATTCACCAGCACTTTAAAAGCATCCTGAGGCAGTTAGGGTGAAGGACAGTGCTGATGGCTTCAATCTTTGCTTCTATAAAATGATTATCTCCAGTATTTCTCTAGCAAAGGCAATACAACACAGTACCTGAGTTGTGTCTGTCATACCTGGCCCTGGGATAGACACTTGTCTATGGGTGACCTGTAGGTCAGGGGATCCTCTAAAATGTTAATTCCTGGCAATGAGAAAATTACTAGTTTCAGTCTTCTAACAAACCCCACAGTTTTGGAAAATGTTTTCCCCACAGTCACCTGTAATTCTCTGAAGCCTCAGAGTTCTCCACCAAACTAAGAAGTGAAACATTGTTCTCTCCCCATTTCCTCCCTTTTAACAGTAACCTGAAGAGCTGGTCAGAGAAGAGAAAATGCATGAGCAAACTTTTGTTTGCTTCTTAAATAAATTTCAATTAAAAATCAAGAGAGAGGACTGCAGCTTTTCCACCTTCCCCTTTCCCTACTCCACAAGCTCTGCTGGAAGGGACCCTTCTTACTCAAATACCTAAGCCCTGCTCATCCAGTAAAATCCTTGCAGAGCTGGGATGAAGGCAGTTTGCTGCCTGGTTGTGGTTTGTTAGTGGATTGTGGTGTTGTTCCTGCTTGGAAGCTGTGCTGTGCATCCCCAGTGCTTCCTGCATCAAGAACAGGAGCACTGTGGTGGGACACAGAGCCTGCATCCTCTGTTTTCCATCTTTCATGTTCCTCTGCTTCTGTGGTGCAGTTCAGGTGCTGGTATCTCCGGTTTGCATCTGACTGGGACTCTGACCCCTGCAAAAGCCCAGGGGCAGCGGTGTGGGCTAAAGGGGTCTGAGAGAAGGGAGAGGAGTGAGAAGCGATATGAGTTGGTCTGACACTCAGAGCACAGCACACTCCCAGGGAAGAGGGAGGCTCCATGAAGACTCCTCACTGTAGGTCTCTCCTGTGAGTTTGGAGAAATCACCTGTAGTATATGCTGGGATGTCAGGGGCCTGAGAGTAGGCAGGTACTGCCCTGATGTGGGACATTTTCCAGTCCTGGGTGTTTGGCAGCTGGTTTTAACCACAGAAACCAGCAGCTTCTGCTTCCTCAATTCTTCTTGCAAAGCCTTTGCAGCATTGCACAACTTGGCCTCATGTCTCAGCCATCTGGCAGTATTGCTGCATCAAGGGCAAATATATAAATGAGGGTTTGATGAGGATTTCCTTTCTTTTCCTCTTCCTCTTAGTCCTTTGCTTTCAACTTTGCTTTCTTGCTTTGGGCAAATTTGCCCGCCTGTCTTTTCTAGCTGTGGGACATAATGGTATGGAATGATAGAATCCTTATGGTTGGAAAAGACCGTGGGGATCATCAAGTCCAACCCTTGACCCAGCAAAATCAAGCCCACTAAACCATATCATGAAGTGCCACGTCTACTCCTTTTCTGAACACTTCCAGTGTTGGTGACTCCTCCGCTTCCCTGGGCAGCCTTTTCCAGTGCTTAACCACCCTGTCAGTGAAGAAATTTTTCCTAATCTCCAATCTAAACATCCCCCAGTGCAACTTGAGGTTGTTTCCCCTTGTCCTATCACTGTTTGCCTGGGAGAAGAGACTGACTCCTACCTGGCTACAAACTCCTTTCAGGGAGTTGTAGAAAGTGATAAGGTCCCGCCAAGCCTCCTTTTCTTCAGGCTAAACATCTCCAGATCCCTTGGCTGCTCCACATCCTTCAACTGCAACAGCATTTTCCCTCAACACCAAAACTGAGGCCACTAGCACAGAGCAAGGGTGAGGAGGTGGAAAAATACTTTTATTCAAGAGAATTATCTTCTGGATTGTATTCTTTAAGTATCCAGTCTCTCAAACATAGCCACGCCCTGGCAGGATCACCAGAAGTAGTGTGGGGTGTGATGAAAGTTGCAGGAAACTGTTACCAAAAAAACCAAATGTCTCAATGACAAGACTTAAGGCAAATGTCAATTAAAGTAAAGAAAGAAGTAAAGAAGCCTTCATGACTTGTTCTTTGGGGGGAAAATGTGCGAATACTGTTATTGTGATAAACATGATTTGTGTTTGTGCCCTCTATATAGAAAAGTATACACGTGTCTGCTGCGCACAGGTAGGGAGACCTGGCTCGTCCCTCTGCCTGTGTTCAGCTCCTCTTCCCACTGCCCAGAAACTCCTGTGTAGCTGCTGCATTGACATTTTGCTGCCAGTTTTTGGATGGATCTCTTCTGCTCTGCCTCTGACCTGCTCCTTTATGCAGAGAAAGCTTTGACCAGATTCCTCAGTGACAAATTTGGGGCCATAACCCATGGCCCCATTTTGCTTGAGCTGTTTGCTGCGTGTGGGTTTCCATCTCCTCTTTGGCACTGGACAGACTCACAATCAATTTTTGCTTTATCCTCCCTTTTTGGTTTGGGGAAAATTCATCACAGTGTTGTAAAGGTCTTAGAAAAGGGATATAAAGAGATTTCACTTTTGCTCAAATATTGAGCAGTCCTTTCTGTTGTAGCCTCCTGTCTCCTCAACTTTCCAGAGTAATGACATGTAGCTTTAATCTAACTCCTACTTTCCTCACTGCTTTAGCCACTCAATCATTATTAAAAATGTGGCTATTTCAGGTGATTGTCAGCAAATTCTCTTTTGGGGGAGCGGGATCAGCCTGTACTCTAGAGCTTGTGTGTGTCTTTTCACAAGTGAAGAGCAAATATTGCAGGAAAGGAAGAAAACAGGATAGTAAAAAACATGGAAATCAACAAGTTGAGCCAGGAAATGTGCTGTGTCATAGCAGTGACTTGATTGTAGATAAGTTGTCTGAAAATCACAGTCTCTTTCTGGTGGGTATATTATTCCTGGGAAAACAAAAGCAAGCAAAATTTGATTTTTCTTCAAAGTGGTCCAAAAACAAGAGCTTTCAAAATTTTCCATAAGCATTCTGCATTCTGCAAGAAATCTATAAAATGCCAGCCAAGTTTTCCCTTTTTTATTCTGTATTTGTTATAAGACCAGGGATCATTCTTCATTCAGTTTATTTCTGCAAACCTTTTCTCAGTTTAGAAATACACAAATATTGCAGGCCCAGCCTACTCTCAGGGTAGAAAAACAGGATTGACCTTCTATTTTTGACAAACAGGATGGAGACTGGAATATGATCCCAAGCTGAGACATTAGAGTTAAGTGTTTGAGAGGCCTTTTTTATCTCTAGGTGGAATTAAAATTTGTTGATGCATCCAGTGCATTTTAATAAAATCAAGAGGCTTAGAGACAGCCAAAGTGAGGCTTTTATTTCAACTGGAAAGTGGTTTCTGCCCAAAGAAATGGTGAGAAAATGTTTCTCTAAGGAGACAAAGAGGTTTTCCAGGCAGAAAGTACAAAGGCTGTTTATATGGGCTTCAGCATTTGATCACAAAGCCCAGGGCAAGGCTGAAGAGAGCTTGTGACAAAGCATTCTTGCTTGAGGAAAACCAGCAAGAGGGAGTGAACTACAGGAAGAGATCAGACAAGACCAGTTTAACCGGCTTTAAACCCCTCCAAAATGCCACCCCTCTTTGTAAAAAGCCTTTCTACCATGAAGAGGACACTTTACAATGCCACTTTGCAATGCTGGCTTTGCCACTAACCTCGTAACTCTAACAGCCACGAAATAAATGAGGTGAGGAGTGAATCCTCTCAAAATCACAAAAATTCATCAAATATAATTTTGAGAAATAGTATTTATTTCTATACACCACTTTGTATATTTAAAAAGAAATGAGAGAAAGCAAACAAGAGTCTGCTGATTTGCTGTTGATTTTTTGCAGAAAGAGCTCAGATCCCACAGCAATGGGCAGCATACACCAACCCATAACACATCTGGAAGCTTCTTCTAGAGCTGAAAACCCTGAGCCAAGAAGAGCCTCTGGCTCCCACATGCTTTTGGGCTGTGTGACTTCATTGTTTAAGGGAAAATGTACCTGCCTTAGGCCCGCACCCTAAATTGAAGATGAGGGGAATCTTCTCAAGGACCTCTGACCTGGGTGAGGGATGAATGGCCATGTGGCCCAGCAGCTGTTTTCTGACCTTGAGATTAGTCTGGTGCCTTTGTTGAGGGAATAACATGGGATTTTTTCTTTTAGTTTATACCAAGATTTTATGCCTAGAAATGAACATTTTGGGGGATCCCACTGAAGCCAGTTATAGCCCTGATCAAGAAAAATTCTTACATATGAGTTTATTGAGGTCAATCATACAAACAGTGCTAGTCTAGATGGATTAGAGAGACTCCATTCTCCACCACTTCGAAGGCAGAGATTACATCTGGCACACAGAATGGCTGATGCTGTGCCTCACCAACCCTGGGTCCTGGATTAGGGAGACTGGTTTGGCTTTTGTCACCTTCTTGTGGTCCTAGTGGGCAATTTCAGGTATGCCTGAGCAATTCACAGACTGTTTTGGATTATTTGGAGCTCAGTGGGGTGATGATCATGCTATAAGCATGGGATTCAAAGTGACCTTTACGGTGCCACCTTCCTGCCACTTTGAGGACAGTGTCCATGAAGGGGACACTTGGAGCTTGTGTCTGTGTCAGGGGTCAGGGCTTTGGTCAGGACAAGCCAGAAAGTCCTTTCTTCTCAGAAGGAGTAATTTGGCAGTCCTTAGAGGAGGATGTGGACATTCTGAGGGCAGCTACCAGTCTCCAGGCATTTGTGTGAAAGAGCAGTGGAGTTCTTTGCTGGGATTTAGGAGAGCCTGGGAGCGGAAGCTGGGAAGTGTGGGTGGGTGTGATGTCCCCCATGACTTGTCCAGGCTGAAGAAAACCATCTGTCAGATCAAGTGCTCACTGCTGGCCTGGTGGGCAGTGAAAAGATACAGCAGACAGCACGTATGTGAACACCCATCCTCCATCCTTCCTGTGCATCCTGTTATCAATGGCTTTTTCAGGATCCCACAGCTTTCTCCAAGCTTTACATTTACCCCTGGAGACTTGGTGGGTTTTGTTCTTTGTCAGGGACCAAAAAGGCACAATCTATGTCAGAAAAGCACAAAGGCAGATTTTCCGCCACGGGGAAATTCTTTGTCTTGTCTGTGAGCAGCAGAGTCACGTCAGAAACAGGTGATGATCGAAGCTGGAAGTCTGAACAGAGCCATATTCCTCATCTGTCTCCTTCCCCTTGACATGGAACTGGGGAGGTCAATTAGGAAGGTTTAGTTATCCTTTATTCAAACTTCAAGGATGGTCACTCATCTACTGCTTGGTCTTCCTTTTTAATTGTGTGCGACCTGGGTATCCCTTTCAGGGCTGGACATCTCAGGGAGATGCTCATCCAGGCATACAAAATTGGGCCCTGTGTCTTAGGGAGGTGTCCAGGAGCCACCAGGGACCACACATGAGATGTG
Source organism: Manacus vitellinus (assembly GCF_001715985.3). NCBI lineage: Eukaryota > Metazoa > Chordata > Aves > Passeriformes > Pipridae > Manacus > Manacus vitellinus. The sequence continues at coordinate 16,897,501 of NW_021938999.1, forward strand.
ACTGCAAGACTGAATTTGTGCAACCCCAGCTGCCAGCCTCAGGATCTTACCAGGTCTTTGTCCATAAGAGCCAAACACCCCCAAATCTGATCAGAGGAGAGAGGCACAGCCCTCATATCATGAGGGAGAAGAGTGGGTGCTGTTACTACATCTCACGAGGTCTAGAAGCAACCCCAGTGGAGCAAGGGAATAGCTTGGGAAGAAAAATAAACTTTAGAGCTCCATCCTGCATACCCATACAACACATGTTAATGCACAGGGAAGGATCATCTGCCCAATGTCTCGGGCTCAAATAAACTGTTTATAGCCAAGGTGAAAGAATCTCTCTATCCAGGAGTGATCCTCGGTCTGTTGCTATAAGACCTCCCTTAACCTCTGTTTTGAATTTAAGAGATGCTTCTTCCCCAAGCAGGGCCCTTTCAGCTCTGTCTCTCTGTGGGGCCAACTTGCAGGGGCAAAGGGCTCTGCTTACTGACGCTCTCCCCTCATGTCAAACCTCTGCCCAAATTTTCATTGAGTTGTGGCTGTGCTGCAGGAGAGGGATGGAGGTGATGAGTGCCTGCTGGACAGATTCCCAAATAACTCTCATATGAGAAGGGTGTCACTGAATTTAAACCATTTGTGGTGGTGGGAAACCAGAGGTGACTTTCTAGAGGAGGTGGGTCAGGAGAGATAAAGGGGAGAGCTGAACAGCCAAGACCTGAGGTGAGAGTCTTCCACCTAACTGCACCAATCATGGTTTGCTCTCAGCCATATGAAAACTTCCCTGCAGGGTGATACAGCTGCACGCTCTGCTGGGCCAAGGAGAAACGCAGAAAGATCAGCTGTAATTGTTACAGCCCAAATTACATGATGGAATGAGCTGATCACATAACTCGTCTCTATGTCATAGCTGGCATGCAGAGCAAACGCACGCATTGCCAAGGATTATGGGCCAGAAATGTAGCTGTTATAAATCCTCTTATCTATCCCACAAGGCCTGTAAGAAAACCTTTTCTTTTTGTCTTGGAAGTGCTGAAATACATATGAAATGTTACCTGCCCCGCACACCCATAAATATGGCTCTTGCCCATCACCGTGCTTTCACTCGAGACATTATTTCACCCCCTTGGCATGTCACTAACCACACCATCCCATCCTTATCAGCCCACTCCCAACAGGGAGAAGCGCTCTTGAACTGCTTGTCCCCCATTGTTTTCTGATCTGTTTGGGTTGGGCACATGACTCCAGATTTGGTTCTTGCCCTTTGCGAGGCTTAGTGCTTGCATCTTCCAGAGTCTTGGCTCTATAGAAAAGTTTACCTGTGACCCAAGCCAGGCTAAACAGGTGCCTGGTGTAAGCCTCAGGGATGTGAGCATCCTCCTTTCCCTCAGAAGGGTCCTTGGGAGCTGACATTGAGAAGATATTCACAGCACTTGCTGTCAGGGAGTATGTAACCCCTCCTAGCTTCCTTTTACTGCCTGAGGCAGCTGTTTTTCTGATAGATATAAAATTTGATTTATTCTGAAAAATAAAAAAGCAGAAAAGTGACATTCTCCCCTTGGATCCACCCAGCAGCTCCTGACTAATGAATCCTGAACTGCTCTTAGCTCCCACCAGCACAGTGATCCCACTGACAGTGGCAAACAAATGACATGTGAAGCAGCCATAGAAAATAAGGAAGAGAGAAAGGGAGAAAGTTTTCCCAGCTGAACAGCACACTGGGCCTGGGTCATTTTGCCCTACAGTCTCAGGAGGTGCATGGAGAAAGCAATTCAGGACCAGGTTGCTGAGTTCTAAGCAGATTTCACAAAAACTTTTTGGTTTCAAATGCAGGAATGTGCACTCACATGTGAGCAGCTGTGTCTGGAATGACTCAATATGTGTTAAAGCTGCCCCTACTTTTATCTGTATTGATATATTTATATATCAGCAGGAGTGGGAAGGACAAAGGCATTTCTTGCAGTTAGGTTTTTGCTGCAAGCTACCATGATGGCATGCTTTTGTTGATTCTAAACACAACTTAGAGAGAAGATTTTCTTTCCCTGGGATGGGGGGGGCTGATGAATGCAACTGGGGTATTTGCAGAGGTTGGTGTCTGGTGCAGCATCAGTGCTAGTGCATTACAGGTACAAAGTGGTAATTTTAATGGATAAAAACCAGATATTACTTCTTTAGTTACTGATGTGTTTGAAACACTTTGTTGCTGGACACTGCATCTGGCTCTAAGCAGATTTTCTTTCTTTGGTGCAATGTAAGTTAAAATTTTTACTTACACACAAGGAGAATAGGCAGGTGTATGTAGTGCATCCCTACATATGCAGTCACCTCAGTGTGAGCTGGATGAGGCTTCTGTGCATTCAGGAACCCCTGTCCAGCTTCTGTCCTGTGTAGTCATTTAGCTGCCTCATGTGAAGTCACTCATCCTTCCTACTGTCCTCCCCTAAACCTTTTCCAATCCTATTATAAGTATATAAAAGGGAAATTTTCTTCAAACTCCGTGAGTCTGAGATTACAGAATCTTAGAATGGTTTGGGTTGGGAGGGACCTTAAAGATTATCTGGTTCCAACCTCCTTGCCATGGGCAGGGGCACCTTTCACTAGACCAGGTTGCTCAAAGCCCCAGCCAACCAGGCCTTGAATATTTTGAGGGATGGGGCATCCACAACTTCTCTGGCCAAACTGTGCCAGAGTCTCACCACACCCAAGATAATTAAGTCTGAATAAACTTTGCCAGGAAAAGGTGGTGGCCCCATTCAGTGTAGAGAGTTACATTGTTTGGATGCTTTGATCTTGCAACTACAATAAATGCCTCCCTTACCAAAAATTTTGTTATGTTGCAGTAAAGACTCATGCAATATAATTCCCTTATCTCAGGTCTCCACTGCATCCTGATCTGTATCTTCCAGGATATATGGCTTCTATCTCCCCAAAATCTGCCTGAAATTTGCACTTCCTGAAAATAGGAGATGGTTTTAGAGATGGAGTATCTCTTATAAGATGAGAATGAAGCTCTTATAGCATACTACACTCATCCATAGGCTCAAATCCAAACTAAACACCTCTGAGGCATCTTGGCAAGAGCCAGTATCTGATGAATACTATTGTTTTTAAATTTTCATCAAACACGAAGAATTTTCCATTGAGGATTTTCCTGTGGGAAAGGTTTAAATTGCAGCAACTTAATGGTGCTGTCAACAAGGTGGTGAGGCAGCTATCAGGCAGCTGCTTGGGAATGAAAGAAGAGGGGGAGTAAAATGGTGCAGGGCATGCAAAACCTTTGGCTTCAAATGATGTGGCTCCCTTCTTGGCATCTACCTTTGTGCTGGACACTGTCAGCTTTAGTATGTTAAAGGGACTTTCACTGTGGCCAAGAAATGGTACAGCAGGTGGAACCCCGTGTGCTCCAGAGCAGACACAGCAGTGGGAAACCAGGGAGATGGTAGAACCTGGCAGAGCCTTCACCCAGCATGTCCTGCTGGCATTCCCTGCTCTTCCTTTCCATTGTTGTTGTTGCCATCTCGTCTTCTCCTCCCCCATGATTCCCCCTTTGCTTCTCTCCCCTCCCTGTTCTGCCTCCCTAAACTGATTTTCCTAAATCAATGCGGAGCTTAATTCTCATTCATGGTCTTATTTCCCCACTACAAGATTATAAACAAGCCTCCAAGTGGAAGAGAACATTTGCTCCTTGGCCCCCACACAGTTGCTTTGTGTAGTTTCTGTCAAAACAATGCTGAATAGCAGCAAACTATTCACTGACCCGTCACTCGAGAGGCTGTTGTTGTCAGCAGGTTCTCCATAACCACCTCATCCATCCTCCAGCTCCACGTGGTGCCTTGGGTGTGTGACAGATTTGCAATCCACACTGCATTTTTAATAAGCCTGTCCTCCCTCTTTGGACGTCAAAGGCACTGTTCTGAAAGTCAATCTCAGCCTCTGACCTCTCTGAGCTTCCCTCTTATATTTAATCTGGAAATACTACTCTGGAAGACGAATATGATATCTCCTGCCTGCTTTATGCACTGGCAGCTCCTTCCTGCCTTGCCAGCAGCTCCATGGCATTTTGCCATTGCCGGCATCGAGCCCTCTGGGCTGCATCGCTCACACCCCTGTCCATGGCCAGCTGGGTATCCCAGCAGAGGTGTGCACACCTGTACAGCCTGTACAGCAGCCTGCAGGAGGGATGCTGGATTATTGCTCGTGGGTGGAAAACTGAGGCATGGAGAAATGGAAGTGTGTGAGCAGGAGAGGGTGGAACCCAGTCCCTAGGCTGGGCCATGCTGTGGTGAGAACAACTTGTTGACACAATGCATGATCCACACTCTATCATCTTGCTGTCACTGCTGAGAAAGATCTGCTGATGGTATTTTTGCTCATCTTGACAAGCTGGATGAAATCACAGCTTTTTGGGTTTCTTGATGAATATCTGCTTGGCTGTATTCGCTGCACGAGGTCAAGCTGTCCAATTGGCTGTAATGAAGCACATTAAAGGAAAAAAAGGCAATTAGTATTTTAAATACAGGAAAGCTATTCACACCAGAGAAAGATTATGGGCTGCGACACCAAAGCTGCTCTGAATTCTCCAGAGAAACATTCATCTTCCAGCCTGGTACCATGAAACCTGATTCCACACACTCTCAAACCTCCATCCAGATCTCTTGAAGTTCCTCCTTTTTCCCTATTAAATCACATGGATATTTCTGACAGGTATTACCCCAAGAGACTTGAAAGTGCTAAAAGAAAAATCTTGATTTCTGCTCAGCTTCAACTGCACCTCACGATGCTAATTCCAGACTGTATCTGGCTGCAGTCTTGTATTCCAAAGTTCCATCCATGAAGCATCTGTTCAGTGTCCATCACAGTACAGAATCATGGAATCATTTAGGTTGGAAAAGACCTTTATGGTCATTAAGTCCAACTGTTAGCCCAGCACTGCCAAGGCCACCACTAAACCATGTCCCCAAGTGACACTTCCACATGTCTTTTAAATCCCTCCAGGGATAGTGACTCCATCACTTCCCTGGGAAGTCTGTTCCAGTGCTTGACAACCCTTCTGGTAAAGAAACTTTTCCTAATATCCAACTAAAACCTCTCCTGGCACAACCTGAGATGTCCTGGTATGCTGAGTATCTGCCTTCTCTACGTGTCCTGGGTGATCACTGCCCTGGTCCTGCTGGACTCTATTGCTGATACAATAGATGAGAGGGCACATCTGATATTGCTCAAGATGTCTGAGATCTGTGTGTCTGTCCCACGACAGTCCCCGGTTCATCATAAACTCTCTTCAAACTCACCTCACTTATCTCGGGTGACTCTCTTATATGGGAAAACTCACCAGTTGGAGGTGCCTGTCCCTGGAGCCTACAAGGCAAATTTAGAGTAGACTTGAGGAAGGTAAAGCTGAGGAGAGAGGGATCCCTCTTGGGACAATATGCCCATGACATGTAAGAAGACTGATATGGAGTCAGGGACTTGCATTGCCACCTCCACAGTCCTACAGTGATCCTCCCCTCGTTCTGCAAGATGTAATAACAAAGCTATTTCCACTGCACTGAGTGCAGCTGTATGTGCCCTGCACAGACAGCATCAGAGGCCAGCAGGTTATACCATTACTTGGATAAACCCATTTATGAAAAGTACTGGGCTGCTTCTCTTAGTTGAACTTTGGGAGATGGAGAGTCCAAACTTTAGCTATGAACAGATTTTTCCTCTGAATGCTGAAGACATTCACTTACCAAGTGGCAAAGTCTCCAAAAAAATAATAATTCAGCCTTTTGCTTTGTTTGGCATCAATAGATTTTTCAAAGGAGTGGAGTTAATATTTTAATAAGGAAAAGTTGAATAATTCTAGTAAGGCTTTCTCTTATGAAATGGACAGAGAAGCTTAATGTCTTCTCCTGGAGCATAAGACAGGCAACACTGGGTTCTAGTGTCAAGATTAAATCTTGGATTTAGAGCTGGCTCCAGCCAGCTCTATCACTCAAATGCTGGGTAGTTCTGTGAGGTTTCACATGATTTCTGAACTTGACATTCTCCGTATGTTCTGCTGGCATTATGGGGAGGTGATGACTGACATGGGGCTGTTGGGAGCCCTGCTTTCATGCCAGGTAGGAGTTAAAAGACTGTTTGATGAAAGATGTTTTTGATGTAATCCATGTTTCTGTTTGGTTTTAGTACCACTCTTTTTGACAAGCAATTTAATGGTTTGCATTTTCCCTCTTTTTTTTTTTCTGCTTTCTCTTGGGAAATGCAACACAAAAGGAAGAAGAAGAAGATGAAGAAGAAGAAGAGTCACCACAGAAGCAGCTGGATTTGCCAGTCTTGGAGAATGAGCCCTTACCAGGTATGAGTGATGTGCGGAGCTTGCATCCACTCTGTGGTGCAAATTAAAACCAGTCTTTTCTAAACTGGCCTGAGCTGGGATGATAATGTGCTGACATTCAGATCACGGCAAATGAAAGGAGAGATATCAGTGACAACAGGCCTGGGAATTGTGTCATGTCTGTTATATCTTGTCTATCGTCTTGGGACTTGTTTCAATTTGTTAACACGCTGGTTCTGTGGGTCAGGCATTTGCAGCTAATGCAATTGAAATTTGCTTTGACCTTCTCCCCTGCAAAAGATAGTGACTATGGTACATGTAGTATTTGATCTCTCCTTCAGTCCATACACGGGTTCTTACAGCATGAATAAAGAGGAATTTTTCCCTCTCCCCCTTTAAAGATCTTCATTCTCTTTTCGTTCGCAATAAATGATGGGCCATGAAACCTCTCTATAAAGTTTTGGATATGAATCACAGCCAGACTGAAGGTTGTTAACTCCACTTTGGTAGATCTGGCTGTTAAAATCATTGGCAATCCCCAAAGAATCTGTTACAAAGGTATCAGGCAGTGTCTGTTTCCTGCCACTCTGAGCCTGTTTTGGTGGGAAGTTCCTGCTTCTCCTCCCTCTACCTGCCCAGACTTGTTTTCAGGAATCTTGTGCATCTCCTGCTTCTAGATATGTGTTGAGGGGAGTGGACAAGAGGTATTTTCTAAAAAGAGAAGACCTCAGGCCTACTAAGAAAGCCTCCACCATCAGTATTCCTGTCACTTCTCAAATCTAGCTGCTGCATCTGCTTTGTAGAATCAAAACTCAGAGGGATAGTCAATCTGGTCTGTGACCAGACTGTACTTAAATTTGGAGGTGATTTGGTAAAATTGTATGAATTCTGTTAGTCACACTTGATGTAGCAGCTGGTTGGGTGGAAGGATGTCACAGTGAAATTACCTCAGCTTCTAAGATGTGGACTTCACCTTACAACAGTGAGAGGGAGGAGATCCCAGATAACCATGATTCCAGTTGTGTACAGTATTAAGCACCTGTATTTCTCGCACAGATGCTTATTATCACGGATTTCTAAAATCTTTAGAAGTGCTGAGCACATGTTGATGCCACAGGAGCCTTGCATGCGAGGTTGGACCCAGAGGGATTCTATCCTATGGGATAACGAGGCAAAATAAATGAGGCCAGCACAAGTTTCAGCTGTGCAGAGTCTCCCCCACCTTTCCCTCCCTGCCTAGTTTGTTATGTGCAGAGCAATAAAATAAAATGTTCTCAGCAAATCTGTGGTTATAGATTGAAGTGGAGCCAGTATTTAATATGGGCCCACTCAAACGTCAAGCGAGAGATTAGAGATGGAAAAGGCCCCTGGAAAAAGCTGCCTGGGCATCTATTTAGGGTGTTTAAAATTTTCTGGGCAAGTGAATTAATTGCTTGGTAATATCCAGTGCTGAAACATATGTGAGCTGTAACCTGAATCCCCTGTTTATTTATGATAATACAAGCCCTTGTGCGAATGGCTGTCAGCAGCTGCAGATGTTGAGATTTAGGATGCTGGGACTGGAGAAGGAAAAATGCCACTGCATCAACTGAGCAGCTGCTGGTCAGGGCAGTGTAGCAGGACTAAAATGCTGAGGGATGAGGCATTTGAGCTGATAGAGCTGTGGATATAATGTAGGGGGAAAAAGCATTAAATATGAGCTCTTTCATCTTCCCCACTCATGTCAGCACTGAATCTGCCTGGCATTGACACATGGGGTTCATGTGCAACATCTGTGCCACGTCATGAAGGCAGCATTGTAAGGGAGCAGCAATGAAATGAAACGTTTGTACCTATGTAGCTCTTACCCTTCATCAGTTAGAATCAATCGTAAGGTTGCTTTTATTTTTTGTGGCAGAGAAATGAAAGAGAACCTCCTGGCTCTGGCATTTGTGATCCAACAGGCAAATTAGTGAGCAGAGGTGCTCTGAGAAGCACACAGCTCTGGGACTGGTGTGTGAAGAGTCAACTGGAGATCAATACTGAGCCCTCTGAACTATGATTTATCTAAATTCCACTAAAGAAAAAACATGAGCATGGTTTATTTAATTTTCTGAGCAGATAACAAATATTTTCCTTGTAAAGTCTGAAAAGTTCAGACATGATTTTTTTTGTTGTTTTTTTTAACATTGCTCACAGGAATGTGTCTTTCTTAAAAATGAAAACTGCATATTTTCCTGGCTTAACAGGAAATTACAGAACAACGACTAAAGAAAGGCAAGTTCATGAAGAAAATACTTATTAAAAAAAATCAACAAAAGGAGTTGTTTTTAATAAATCGTAGTGTGCTTTGGGAAGGGACCTTAAAGATCATCTAGTTCCAACCCTCTTGCCATGGACAGGGACTCCTTTCACTAGACCAGGTTGCTCAAAGCCCCACCCAACCTGGCCTTGAACACTTCCAGGAATCTGAACAAAACCCAGTTCAGGACCAGCAAGATGCCAAGAGGAACCAGGAGGAGAGACCAAAGCTCTGGGAACCACTTTATGTCCAGCTGCTGTCTGTATCTGTCTGCAGATGACTCTGCAGCACAGAACAGCCTTTCTCAATGCTGACCCAATCCAATTTCAAAGGCTGGACATGGAATCTGGTAAGAGAAGTGCAAGGTGGCTGTGAAGCTGGTTTTCAGACCCTCCATAATGAGGCTGAGGGAGTTTTCCCCTTGGCACCTCCTTAGACTTGCCTCTAGGTAGGGACTAGATTAATACCTTCCTCTACTGTGATTGCCCAAGTCCTGTTACTGCAAAAAGGGGTTAACTCGGCCCTCAGGCAGACCTTTATATTGCTGATGACCTTCATGGTGAATGTGTAGGTCCCAACAAGCTGCAAAGAGTGGAAGAAGGAGTAATACTCCAGGTAGAACCAGGCAGAACCAGGCAGAACCAGGACAAAAAGGGAGAGGACATTGTGCTGCCTGGGGAGTGAGGGGGAGGGGAAAACTCTGCCACAGATTCCTCATGTTAGTGTCTTCTAACCTTTCTGCAGGAAGCCAGCTCCATCTTTGCTCTCTGAGCTAGACTGGGCTGTCACCCTTCTCCTCCTCATGCTCCCTGGTGACAGGTCCCTCCTTTGCTCTGGGCCATGACCTAAACATCTGTGGCACAGGGATCTGTGAGAATGGATTTAGTGTAAGCCCCGTGCAATGCAAAGAGCAAGTTTTGTCAGCCTTCTCACCACTGCTTTGCAACTGCGTCTTCGCCAGCCCCATCACCCATCACTTCTCCCAGCACAGACTCCAAGAGCAGTGCTGGCACAGGCTGTCAGTGCCACAGGGACACGGCGTCCAGGGAAAGGTCAGCTCCACAGACCAGCTGAAAACCATTCATCCCTCCTACACAAACCGTGAAAGCAAAGCCAAAGTAGGAAACCAAGGGAAACGAAGGAAAAACAATGTTCTGGCTTCTTGCTAAAGAAAACCCTCAGGGTGGCTCCTTTCTTCTTGCTGCCGCGGTGTGGTTACAGCTGCACCACAAGCCAACTGGCCATGACCCAAGCAAAGCAGAAAGCACATTTCTGAGCAGGATTCAGAGGGTTTGCAGGTAACTGGCAAGTGGATGTAGCTGCAGTAATTTAAGATATTAAGGATTCTGACTGGATGTGTTGCTCATCTGCTTCTGCACCAGGAAAGATGCTTAAATCAGCTTATAGTGATAAAGGAGATAGAATGTCAGTGCTGGATGGTGAGCTGCCCAGTAAGACATGGGCGTGTGTTCATTTCTGCTGCCTTTCAGGCCAGCCTGTGCTGCCGGTGACACTGAGGCAAACATCTGCTCTGTTGCAAAATGATTTTTTTTTTAAATGCCTTTTTTAACCCAGGGCAGACTTCCTTTGATTCTGGCAGAATGAAGCCACAGGTATTTTTAACCAGCGCTGAAGCAACTACATTGTTGCTCAGCTGCAAAACAGACACAGCTTTCTTGGTTCAGCAGGTCTCTCCTCTGCTCATGGCTCTCTGCTGCTCACTGGGCTTCTCCAGAAAGCCACAACTTCCTTCTTCAGCTACCAGAGAACTAAATATTTTGTGATCTGGAACTTTATCTTTTTCTAAGGTAGCTTCTAACACAAGAAAAGCCTAAACTGGCCAAGGCATTTCTGTCCTTGGCCAAAAAGCTGCTTAAGCAGAAGTGGAGATGCAGGTTAAAAAATGACAAATGAAGCAGGGTCTAGAAAAGTACCTAGCTGAAGTAACCCACTGGTGCCAAGGGAAGTTCAATCTGAGATGGACTTGGGTCTTGCAAACCAGAAAATACTTTGTGATTCAGATTTATTTCCCTTCCACCTCCCTCAAGCATGTTGCAGTTTTTGTGTGCGACCAGTGGTCAAGCCAGTCATGACCTTACAGCAAGAGCATGAGGCTGTGGGTAGGAAGGTCTGGATTTTGTTTCCATCCATTACACAGCACCCATATCTTAAGGTTCATGTGTGTTCCTCTCTGCAATGCCACCTGCAAATGAAAACCATGGGCAGTGCTGGAAGTAAAGAAGGAGAAAGGACACGAGGTGTGTGGGTGTCCCTCAACATGGCTTAGCCTCCAGTCAAAAAAACTGAGTCTTCTTGCTCAAAGCATCAGCATCATCACAGATGCTTTTCCAAATTATGGCTCATTTGTTTATGTTGAGATAAAAATAAGAACTTCAAAAATATCCCTTCCTGCAGCACAGGATGCAAATATACAGCACACACCTTGAATATAATCGAAAATAGCAACCCATGGCACATGTGGCTTGATCCGAAACACAAACTCCACTTAACACGTCAGGGATCAGAGAGCAATCTTTTTATATTAGGTGAACCAGTCCTGACCTGGCTTTCCTGAGAGCATCTGAAGGTGAACAGACAGAGGCAGGGTGTTCCTTGGCAGCTCCACCAGATACCAGGGAGCTGGGGATGTCCCTCTCCAGGGATGTCCCTTCCCTGCCCTCAGTCACTGACATGGAGAAGGTTCAGGGCATGAAGCACCAGCCAGTGCAGGAACAAACTGCATGGGGTATTGCTTTCCAAAAAGCAGATGGTTTGCAGTCTCCCATTGGTGTGGTTGATAAGAAAGCAGATGCTGAGGGATTTATCTGTGTTTCTTGAAATGGTCAAGTGGACCTGGGAATCTGGAGGGATTTATGGTATTTCCTACTTCCAATCAGACTAAATATACTTAAGGATGACCTTTATCTCGATAGCTTACCCCTACCTCTTCTAATCCTGATGTGAAAAACAAAGCAAAGAGATTCCTGGAAATGTGAAGTTGAAAAAAAAAAGGTGCTAGTCCTTCTTTTTTTTTCCATCTCTGGAAAAGGAACGTGGTCATTAAAGGGTTTGGCAGTTCAACCTGGTTATTATTTTATTCCATATAAATCCAGAGTTCTTTCATTGTGCTTAGTGAAATTTTCCCCACCTCCTACTTTTTTTTTTATAGAAAATGTAACTCACTTATTTTTAAATTACTTTTGGACCACCACAGATCCCTAGCCATCAAAAACTTCTTACTGGAGAATCCAATGCTCTCCATTAAAATATCAGTATCCCTGAAACAGAGTCAGCAAAAGTTCTGACCTTTTAAAGCTTTTGCTCTTAGTCATAAAAGTCATTTCCCAAAGCAAATTCCAGGGGAACAATCTGTTGTCAGCATGGCTTTTAGGGAAGCATTGAGCCTCTGGCAGACCTGCTAGATAGAAATCCTCTTCTGGAAGCTCCTCCAAGAAGTTTTCCTCCAGCCTTTTGTATCCTACAGATTCTTTCCAGGATTAGGTCTTCCTCTGTGCTCAGTGGGAGATCAGCCACTTTGGCACTATAGGCTTGGTTCAGGTTTTTATTTCTCACTTGGGATTCTCCAGCAGCTCCAGGCTAAAAGTTCTTAGAAAATGACTTTGAAAAAGAAAAAAAAATAATTAGTTTTTATATTAAAAACATTGCATATCATGGCATACTTCAGTAAAGTCTGTATACAAGGATCCAGATGAACTGTCCCTCTCCAAGTCTGCTTGTGTAAGGAAGGACATTCCCTCTCCTGTCCTCCTGGAGACTGTCACTTTTAGCAGATTCTTTGTGTGGTGCAGCCTCTAGCAGACAGACCTTCCAGTGAAGAAATTATTCCTAATGTCCAATCTAACCCTCTTATTTCTTCTTCTTATAGTCTCCTTTCTTTTAACTCAAGACAATAAAGTACTATATATATCGAGGAGGTAAATGGAGGTTCATATGATGTTCAAATTTTTCAAATTCTTTAGCCTTGAGATCCTTCTGTTTATCAGAGAGATACAGAATTTGTATGGGGTTAGTTAGGGCAGGAGAAATATTAAAAGACCAAATTTAAGGGGTTTTAAACTATCAGCACTTCTAGAAGGGAAAATATAATCCTCATGGCTGGAGGGATATGCTTATCTGCTCTTGAAGCCCCTTGTTTCAGATTTGTTTGGAGGTTGGATACTCAGTTAGCTGGACTTCAGGTCAGATCCAATGCAGTGATCCTCAGGTACCTTATATCCATTTTCGTGCCGCGCTCTTCGCAGCTAAACTCTTCCCGATGAGTCAGTTTTGGATCTAGGTTGGATATGGCCCTAATTATCTCAGTTTACAATCCCAACCAGCCTCTAAACCAAGCGCATAAGAAGCAGAAAACATGTGTGTTCTTCAGAGCAGGTATAGAGCAGCACACCAGTCCCAACTGGGGCTTTAGGATGCTACTGGAAAGAAAATTTTAGTAACAAGGAGCTATTTGCACACAGTTCAAGGATTTGGCAGCTCCTTTTGCCCAAGTCAGTAGAAAAGAACATCATTATCTTCCAAGCTTTGAGTGTTGCTTTCCATGTTTAGTGGCACAGTGTTTACTGGTCAGCACTGGTTTTATATGTGACAGGGAAGCTGCAAACAAAGATCCAGCTATCATGTCTGGGAGCGGGGGAGGCTGGATTTCCTGCAGGGAGGAAGCTGGACAGGTGGTGAAAACTTTGTGGAAAGATTTGTTTTGTCAGCTGTGGTGGTGTGGGATACACACCTATAGCTCCTGATGCTTGTCATGCAGTAAGAATAAAACCTCAGATCTCTCGGGGTTTGTTCAGACTGGAAAGTACATCCTTAGAGCCAAAAAGATTAAGAGAGTATTTCCTGCCTCCATCCTGCAGAAAGTGGGATATCAGACAGTGGCAGTGCATCTTGAAGGGCCAAGAGGAGAGAGGGAAAGCCACTGAGCTGTTGTACAGAGCCCAGGAGTATTATTGGAAACTACAAAGAGCTGGACACTGTGTAATATCTGTGATATTAGGACTGACAAGAGCAGAGAGAGATTAATTTCTGTTCTTTCTGCTATAAACAGCACAACAGCACCCACACTCCCCAGCACCAAGGCATGCCCTGAGTGTGGTACCAGTTAGTTAGTCCAGGCAGGGATGAAAGCTCCTGATGCTCTGAGGTTAGAGCAGACAGGGCATCTGCCAGCACGGCTGCTGCCTGCAAGGGTTAGTGTGGACAGGTTAAACAGTGCTGCAGAAAATTCACATTTCCCCCCCTGCCAAACCTTCTGTCCTATTTCAGTGAGGAGAATGGAAAAATGAGGGTGACGCCACAAGGTATCTGAAGGTACTCCAATAGCACTGAGGGCGGAGTAAATAAAGAAGCAGATGAAGTGAGGAGCTTGGTTTTCAACTGATCGTGCAGCAAAAAATTTGGTCTTCCTCAACAGGCTGCTGAAGAAAGGGCTTCCTTCCTTCCTAATGGCTGGAACTGCATGAAGCCTCCCAGTCCCAGGCCCTGCCTAGAGCAGGGTAAATGATGCACACTGTAAAATATGTCAGGTTTCTGTATCAGACTGGCTAAATATGCTTCTGAGGCAGCAGGGCCTTCTCCACGCTAGACTTTGCTGATGTGTTTAAACAGCTCCTATGCTTCAGCAGACGCGGTTTCCTGCTCTCGCCAAGGCCCCTCCAATCCGTCTGCTCAGGCTGGCAGAGCCCAACTGCAAGAAGCAACAAGTTTCAGGACCATCTGGCTCCAAAACACCGGCTTCAGGCAAAGCCTGGTCTAATGCAAAGGAGCAAGAACAGGAGCGATCCACCAAGTCTGTGCCCACCATGTCCCAAGAGAGCCATGCAAAGTGTTCATGAAGCAGCTCTACACCTACTTCCCTGGAAAATACCCCAGAGAGGCAGAAGAGGAGAGCTCATGTCATCCTGGGTAATTTCAGGGTATTAAAGCTCAGGGTACAAGTAAAAATATCACTCACTGTTATTGGGATTTGCCCTGTGAAAAGCAATCTGTGCCAAGAGCGTCAGGTCAAGGAGGGACAAGTCATCTCCCCTGTGCATCTCTTTGATTTTCAGCACTGGTGCAGGGCTAGATTTGGGCCCAGTTACCTGCTGGGAACATCAAGAGGAATAGGACATTTTTTTGTTTTCAGTGTGAGAAGTACTCACTGTAGCATGTCAAATAGTTTGTGACTCTGTACTGATTTCTTTAGGAATACTCCTATACCTGGCAATAAGGTCAACAACCAAGGAGGCTGGAAGTACCATGGATGGGAGCACGGTCCAATGATTAGAAGAACAGCCTGGGGACCCGGGTTCAGATTTTGGTCTGCCACAACCCTTTGTATGAACCAAGAGGGCAGAATGGGCACACATAGAGTTCTGTTTGCTGGTTTTGTCCAAGAGACTTTTAGGCTTGGTGTCTTCAAAGCACCAGGACATATAGAGAAGGCAGATGGGAGTTGAACCTCAGCATACCTGAACATCTCAGGTTGTGCTAGGGGAGATTTAGACTGGATATTAGGAAAAATTTCCTCACAGAAACGGTTGTCAAGTATTGGAACAGCTGGCCCAGGGAAGGGGTGAAGTCTCCATCCCTGGAGGGGTTTAGAAGACATGTGGATGTAGCACTTGGGAACATGGATAATGCTGGACTTGACAGCACTGGGTTAATGGTTGAAGATGAGGCCTTTTCTAACCTAAAAAATTCTATGATCACCATCCAATTTGTGTCTTACTGACCAGGGTTAATGGAAGGCAATGTCACTTTCCACGCTAACAGGGATGTGGAGGAAGAAAGACATGCAAGATTGCAAAGAGCTGAGCTGTTGCAGAAGGAGCACAGGGCATAGCTAGTGCAAGGAAGCTGAGAGCATACAATAAATCTGGGCCAGTGGAAATTTATCTGGTGCTTTCTTACATTTCCACTTGAATTCCTCTCCTGTCCCAACCCAGCTGCCCACCCTCTCACTGAATATCTGATTTCCCAGCTGGTAATCCCGTTCACATCCCTCCTGAATGTGGTCTAGACAGTCTAATTGTTTATAATCCTAGAGCTGTATCAACACCCCACGTTAAACCCTGCAGTTCTGTGCATGCCAGGGGTTCATTTGCACTCGTCTCTGCTGAGCATTCGGAGCATGTCTCATTAAGGAGAACGTGTGGGATTAAAAGGTCAGGGTGAGGTGAAGATGAAGGCAGGTCCCTCATGGTGTGAGATAGACAACACTGCCTCAGAATGATTTCTGCTCATTTAGTTGGGGGGAGTCAAGATGTTACGTCAGAGCACTTCGTTGTATCCCTGCCCTTCTGTGGGTCTCTGCATTTCTTGCTCTCTTTCTTACCTTGCATGGTCTCCTCTACGACACAGCAATGGTTGTGCACGCTTCCCATCCCTGCACACTCCACATCCCTGCACACTCCATGTCCCTGCAAACTCCACATCTGCAGAAGGGCACAACTCTGCCAGAAAGACCCTGATGGTCTCTGTGCATGCTCTGCCTGCCTTGCAGAGGAAGCCATTGCATTCTTCATGGGTACAATTCAGTGTTGCCTTCTTGTTTTCTGTAGGAGCTAGAAATCTCTTAAAATTACAACCTCTTTCCCCTTTTGTCTCCTCTCCCTTGCTGTTGAGGGAGCCAGCCTTGGGTAGGGCCCCCTGTAAGTCACACATGGAAATCCAAGCTGAAGAGTTGACCTCTGAAGTGACACCTTGGCCTCCACTGAACTAGATAAGGTGCTGTGTGAGATCCTGGGAAAGGCTGTTGCACAGTGAAGGCCTGGCTGGTGGTTTTGCTTAAAACAGGCAATTTTCAATCTATCTCAAGGGCTCATCAGCATGCAAGTTTCAAGTTTTGGAAAGTGTGAAAATGAGCTGGATGAAGTCAGGAAGGGAACTTATCTAGCTTTGCAGTAAAGACAGGGGCCAGATGCCAGGAGGTTACTGGGAAAAGAGTTGACAAGTTTTTTTTTATGACAAGTGTTTATCTTCAATTGCTCTGAAGCATTCTTTGTCAGGAGAGGACGGGAGGTAAAGAACAACATCTTTTTCTATGCTTTGAAGTCATAGAAGAAAAGACAAATCCTTGATACAGCAAACATCCTTGCAAGATCCAACAGCCACACGCAGAGAGGAAGCACTGGAGCAAGTGGGAAAGTTTCTTGGCAGATCATGTTGTGGTGTAACACTGGCTGGTGGTACCCCAAAGAGCATAAAGGTTGAAGGGGAACTTCATGGTAGTCAGAGGTGGAGAGCAGAGTGGTGACAACCTTGCATTGGGACTGGGCTCTTTGGGTTGTGACAGGGAAGTGTTGGAGTCATTTCATTCATGTGATGGACTTTTAGGGACCCTGTTCATAGCAGGAAAGGCTCAAACATGGCATGTTCCACAGAGAGGACACGCTGGAGGAGATTTATGAAGCAGAGAAAAGAGGGCAATAAGGGAACTCTTGGTAGCACTTATCTGCAGCACAGTGTGAAAGGACAGTCAGGACATACCCACAAAGGAGCCATCTCCTCACACTGGCATGTATAGATCTCAAATAGACTTATGACACCAGGTTTCATTGTTTTTCCTTCCCTTCACTGACTTTTTCCCCCTTTTTCTTTTCTCTTTACTACACCCAAAGTAAACACACTCTGCTCAGACTCCTGCCTTGACGCAGCAAGTCAGGCTGGGTTTAATAGCAATCCATGTTTTCAAAGTTCCACCAGATGAAGTGTGAAGGACTTCCAGCCCTGCTTGCAGGCTGACTCCCGGAGGGGTCAGCTGCTGGTGCAGGGAGCAATCTGTTTCCTGCCCTGCAGCAGCAAATGAGAGGTGAATGGAGGAAACAGATGTGGAAAATCCACCTCCCCCCTGCAGCCTGTCACTCAGAAGCAGCAAAAAGCAGATTCGGGCTCTTTTTCGGTGTGGTGGCAACGACTACTTAGCTTTGCTAAAGGGAAAGGGCTGCTGATTCCAACAGGAGGTTATCGTGCTGCCCTACTCTCTTATACGGATCTGAATCATGGGTCATCTACTGCCACCACCTGCGTCTCCTGGAACACTTCCATCAACGCTGTCTCTGTTCCATCCTAAACATCCACTGGTCAGATTTTGTGACCAATACATCTGTTCTAGAGCAAGCAGCTGTCACAAGTATTGAGGCCATGTTACTGAGAACACAGTTGCGTTGGGCAGGGCACATCTCAAGGATGAAGGACCACCGCCTCCCTATGATCTTGCTTTATGGTGAACTTGCCACCGGCTGCCGCAAGAGAGGAGCCCCAAAGAAAAGATACAAGGACTCCCTGAAACAACATCTCAGCCTTGGCCATATTGATCACCATAACTGGTCTGCTCTGGCCTCCAATCGGGAGACCTGGAGACACACCATCTATAACGCTGGTGATGCTTTTGAGAAAGCACACAGGATCACCCTTGAGGAGAAAAGGCAATGCAGAAAGAATCGTGCCTTGCAGAATATTCCACCTAAGGAGTCTTTCTGTTGTGCCTTTTGCAACTGGACATGCCTATCTCGTATTGGCCTTTTCAGCCACCAACACACTTGCAACAAACGTGGGTAGAGTCCTTCCCAAATCTTCGTTTGTGAAGCCCAGCCATGATTATCGTGCTGCCATGCAAACATGCAAGGCAGGTAGAAAACAGATTTTGTTTTGGTCTCTTACTTTCTTCTTACTATCAGTCAGGTAAAAACTTCACAGGGCACCTTGGTGGGTTTCTTAGATGCAGCCAATGGAAATACTATTTTCCTGTAAAACTGACTGCAGTGGCTGGGTGTGATGACTCTTGGTCACTTCCCAGCTCCTTGCAATGACAGCTAAAAGTCTACAAGTCAAGTTCAGCCAACTCAAGCGAGCAGAAGCAAGTTTTATCTCCAGCAGAGGTGAATGTTCATTGGAGTTTGCATTGTCAATAGTTCAGCTCCATGTAAGGGAATAAATACACCACTTAGGGATACAGTGATTGTCTAAAGCCTGGGAGCATAAACCCTGAAATGCTCTTTGGGGTTTCCTCCGGAAATAGAATTTGACAGGACTAAACTATTTTGCATAGAACATTCCTTAAAGTCAGGGGCTGCATTCTGCGCTGCTCCGAGCAGAGGTTTGCCAATGCTCAGTAAGTAGCATCTTAACATGTTATAACTGATGCACATGTGATTTCTCTCATCCTAATTGTAATATCTAGCTGAGAAAAGCCACGATGGAAATTTCTGTATTTTCTAGCTATGCACTTAGTCTTGGTTTGCGTTGGGTCAGGAAGGGAAGTCTGATAAGGGTTTGGAAGAGGGTTTACATTCCTCAAAATATTCTATAGAGAGTAGACCCATGAGGGATAACGTGAATCTCTTGGTTAACTAGATGTATGTGATCCCCAAATACCTGTGCTGCTCCTACTTTTGGTGAAATTCCTGAAGAAATCTCTGTCAGCTGCTGCCATCTCCCGCAAACACCTGGGAATTCAGAAGGCTCCCAGCACATCACCAGTGCAGCACCTTCCTCTTCTCTTTGGAAGAAAATGGCCATGGCCATGGAAAAGAGAAGTTTTATAAGACAAGCACAGAGCCAACAAAGCTGGGATTGCTGCCTGGCTCAGCCATACATCAAATAAATAATCACTAAATGAAGAAAGCACTGCTGTTGCTGTCAAAACCAGTGGAATTTTTATCTTTGATTGCGCAGGAAGCTGGATGGGCCCCTTAATCTTCCTTACTCAGGGAAGAGCAGGACCGGGGAAATGCAACTTTTGCTAAGGAGGAAAAAAATTATGCAGATAATGTGCAGTGTTTTTGCCAGGCTCTTAATTGCTGTTGCCAAGGAAATGTATCCTCTTGGGTCAGGGATACTGTAATGACAAAATGCAAACAGCTTGATTCATGTTTGTAGAGAGATGGAGCCAAATTCATCCCTGGTGCAACTGGGCTAAAATGCGGAGATGGATTTGGCTCGTTACATAGCTAGCAGTTCTGTATTAGCATGTTCTGCCAAGCTATTTTACAAACAACACCTAATTTATTAAAAGGGAAAGTTTAGAAAATATTTTTTCTCATGATTTATTGCTACTTGTCT
This sequence comes from Manacus vitellinus, assembly GCF_001715985.3. Lineage (NCBI taxonomy): Eukaryota > Metazoa > Chordata > Aves > Passeriformes > Pipridae > Manacus > Manacus vitellinus. The sequence goes on from NW_021938999.1 coordinate 16,917,147, forward strand.
GCCAGTTGTTCGAGCAAGGACTCCACCAGCCTGTTCTTTTTTGCATTTTTATTCGCTAAAAGAAATGTTCTGGCTTAGGGATTTTGAATCTGCCTCAGCAAGGTTTTAAATCAACAGCAGTAATCCCTTCGCCCTTGATTACCACTTATTTCTATGTCTTTTTTACAAGACAACATTTCTAAAGTAATCAGCAATTATTAAACTCCCATTTGCAATATCACACTGACTGCACAATACTTCTACTACCCATCTGCAGCATAAATTATCAGTGTAGATCATGGTTAAAATTTTAAAGCAAGGGGTTGTAATTAAAATACTTATAAAAGTCTCTTGTGCCTTAAGTGTTCCCTCAGTCCCAGCTCATTCATGTCCTCATCCTACATAATGAAGACCAGTGGGAGCTTTGCTATAGTGTAGGATCACGTGCACCAATCTGGGCCATGATCATGGAATAAGCCCCAGGTGTCTGGGTCTGCACAGGACACTGTTTGACTTCAGCACAACCTTAAGCATGATTTGGTCCTTGTTTGTAATTTTGGTGCCTCAGTGCTGCACCCGTGCTGGGTGTCAGCACTCAATGCCTCTTCCTTTGCTGCATAAAGTGGGAAAATGGGAGTGCTTGACTTGCAAGGACAAGGAGTTTGGGAATGCTCAGGCACCTGGCTTTCAGATCAGGACAGGTCCATGTCCAGCCTAGATAAAGAAGAGTTCAGATCTCTATGTACCTCTTCTTGTGCTCTGGGGATACACACAGCCCTTCCTCCCCAGCAGAGTTTGAAAAAGCATTTTCCTGCAAAGCAAAGCTGACATCGATTTCTCCTGCTTTTCCAGCAGAACTGGAGAGAAAAGCTGGGCTTCTCCAAAATGTGTTTCCAGACTAAATACATTTTATAAGAAACTTCTGATATAAATCTCATGGAAAAAAAATAAACTGTTTCAAAGTTTTCAATACAAAACTGAAAATTATCTGATTCTAACCCGACATTTTTTAATTTTGGGGGCTTACAAAAAGCCAAAAGATTCCTGCAGAGGAAATCACCAGTTTAGCCATTACCAGACTGGATTCTTGCAACTCAGCATTGTCGAGCATTGATATGGAAAATTCAGGGTGGCTAAATCTTTTTCTAAAATGCCAAAGAGGAAGCAAACTGAGGAAGAAGAGAGGGAGGGGCACAAATAGATCTTTGATAAGCACAGCTTTTAGCTTTAGTGGAATGAACTTGCAGTGCTGTTAGGGGAGAGCTTGGATGCTATCTTTAGGAGCCAGGAAGCAGGAAAGATTAATCTTAATCTTCCAAAAGGCCTTGCTACCCCAGCAGAAAACTTGACATTCTTTGCTCACAATGTTCTTGTGAAAGTTACAACTGGAAGCATCACTAAAAAGAAAATCAATAAAATTAATCGAGATATACAAAAATAAGCTGAAGACTTTCAGAAGTTCGGTGAGGACTTTTACATCTGCTTTATATTTTATGTGATAGATCCCTGACTAGTATAGAACCTGATGAAAAATCCTGATGGAAAGATGGGTACAATTCCCCACCAGCAGAGCATGCACAGCATCTTGGATTACAGCACAGTTGATGTTTTAAATAGTTTAAGGAATTGGAATATCATAGAATCATAGAACAACCAGTTGGGAAGGACCTTAAAGATCATCTCATCTATTCCCTCTTTGCAATAGTATGGTCTAGACAGCCCAGGACCCTGTCTAGTTGAATTTTAAAAGTGTCCAGTGTTGAGGAATCCACCACTTGTCTGGGGAGATGATTTCAATGGTTGATTGTTCTCTTTGTGAAAAGATTTCTTCTTGTGCTCAGTCAGAATCTCCCCAAGAATAACTTGTACCCATTACCCCTCGCCTTTCTATGTGACAGCTTGCAAAAAAGGAGTCTCCATCTGCTTTGTAGCCACCTTTTAAATACTGGAACATGGTGATAAGGTCTCCTCTAAGCCTTCTTTTCTCAAGTCTGAACAAACCCAGGTCTCTCAGTCTTTCCTCATATGACAGACCTCCTAGTCCATGGATCATCTCTGTGCCCCTTCTCTGGACTCTCTCTAGCCTGCCCACACCTCTTTTTCATAGTGGGGATGAAAACAGAACACAGAATTTCACGTGTGGCCTGACAAGTGATGGGTAGACTGGGATGATGACTTTTTTCTCTCTGCTGGTGATGCTCTTTTTGGTGTAGCCCAGCATCCCACGGGCTTTCTTTGTGACAGCAGCAACTGCTCACTCTTACTGAGCTTGTTGTCTACCAGGACCCTCAGGTCCCTTTCCATTGAGTTGTTCCCCAGTTGGATAGGTCCCAGCCTGTGCTGCACTCCTGGATTGTGTTTTCCCAGGTTCAAGGCCTCACACTTGTCCTTTTTGAACTTCAAAAGGTTTGTGTTAGCACACCCTTCCAGCCTACCCAGGTCTTCCTGCAGGGTGGTTCTCCCTTCCAAAGTGTCTACTTCCCCGCTCAGTTTGGTGTCATTGGTAAATTTTATTAGGGTACAATTGATCCCACCATCCAGGTCAGGGATTTGTTGCTAATGTGTCCTTCACAAATGTCTGCTGTTACTTTCTGCCTGTGTAAGCCTAACACTGTATATTTTTAACCTGCTGTTTGCTGTTATCTGTTGCACATGAACAGTGGAAAAGCTCAGGTTTAAATACTTCAGAATGCCCTGGAGAGATCTTATTTTGGTGGCTTTGTTTTCAGTTTCAAGAAGCTGTTACATTTTGTAGACATGTAAAACCACACTTTAAAAAAAAAAACCAAGATCAAATTAAGCTGGTTCTGGGCAAACTTAACAAAGTTTGTCTATTTCCTGTCAGACACACAGACTGTTCTGCTCAGGAATTCGTGCCTTTCAGTCCACATTTAATTCCATTTTCTGCCTGATTTCTATTTATAATGCACAAAACAATATTATTTGCCAGTAACACATTAAACAATGCCAGCAATATACTGCAATGTGAGCAGCACAGGAAAGAGGAGAAGGCTTTCCTAAATAAGTTACCCAACTAAATTTCTGTCTTGTTTGAATGTTCAGGGAACCAGAGGAATGAATTAGAAGTATTTGAGGTTCACATTAGAGCCTGAGAATTATGTGTTTATAAGGGGCTGGGGACTAAAGGTTCTGTTAACCATGTGGTGGCCAGAGAGAGAGTCCCTTCAGAAGGGACCTTGTTTTCCTTATGTTTTGTCATTCTTATGGTCTGTGATTTTCTTAATTCTGTGTACACTATCAAAACAAACTAAGCACAGATCAAACTAAATCAGTGAACATTATGTTTCTTTTTCCTCCCTCCGTCTCACTGACATCTCCTTCCATTACTGTACCTCTGCGCATGTGTCTTCTCCAGGTTTTTTAATTCATTTTCCCTCTCACAGTATGTCCCTCTGTCAGCTTTCGTGTTTCCTCTCATCCAAACCTTTGTTAAGCGCCTCAATGGGTTACACAGATAAAAGCACAGTTCTTGGGCCATTGAACTTGTGGCTGAATGTCCATGGCTTCAAGTGATTTCACCTTAAGCAGACCCTTCAAATGCATTGATTCTTTCACCATGGGGAGCTCGACTTCAGGTGTGATGGTCAGCAATCTGAGATGAACAAAAGAGGAGAGAGTTGGATCTCTGAGTCTGGTCTCAGTATATTATTCTGTAAGTCTCAAGTGACTAATTCTGTCAATTAAACTACAGTACAACCCACACAACCACCTAAACACCATGTAAGAAGTGTAATATTGCCAAATAGCAAGTACAAATCAAAGGAAAGTAGACAGTTAATCACTCCATGTTTGAATGAGTTATGGGATGTTTTGACTGCCAGCAGTTTACATGAGTTGACTAATGGACAAATTCATAGAAATCACTGAAATGACTGAAACTTACTATAACACAAAGACATCATCTGTCCCTACGTTATTCCACATACCTTCACTGTTGGACCTTGTTGAAGACACAAACTAGAAAACAACCATAATAAGACCAGTCTCCTCTTTTAATGACACTTAGATGACAACTAAATACAAACGTCATTAAACAAAAACACTGCATGTTCCACATCCTCAGAAATAAGAGGTTAAACCAGTAGCATCTTACACAGGATGAGCGTCCGTTTTTGGCTTTGCTGCTTCCTTAGGTTAAACTGTTCAATAAAGTGACGGTAATTCAGAGCAGAGACACAGTCCAAAGCAATTAGCTCTCAGTCAGGAAGTCCCCCCAATGTCAAGAGCATAAATCTCCCAGCCCACGCAGAGCTTTGCATTCCTGCAGCACATGGGGCCCATTAACGCTCCTTACAGCCCCTAGGAATGGCAATGCCGGAGCAGCTCTGCTCCAGTGTCTTTCAGCTGCCACATCTGCTCTGTTTGCCCCTGGTCCCTTTGGGGCTATTTAGGATTTTTTTAGTATGCCAGATGCTATCATGATGGCAGACTCCTTAGAAAAGCCTGAGTGGATGTTCTGCACTGAACCCAAGTCCGTGCCAGGTGTTGCAGGAGGGGCTGGTAGCTCTCTCCATTGCTGGTTTTGAGGTTCATCGAGGTGCTGGATTGCTGAGCGGTGCCAGCAAACCCTGTAATTTTGCCTCATTATGTTCTAATGAAGCGGGCTGAGGTAGAGCTTCCATTTAGTGCTGTCGTTTTTTGAGAAGGCTGAGAAATGTCATCTGTCACTGAGCAGTGAAGCTCGGAGGACTGAGCAGTGGCCAAGTCAAGAGGTTTCCTGTTCAGATCAGTTCTCTAGAAGCAAGAGGCTCCTACCACAAAAAAAAAGGTCCTTCAAAACTCCTCATGTCTTTCAACAAAGCTTTTCACCATCATATTTACAAATAGGTCAGGACTAGTTTGCAGTATCAGTGGTGGAAAGAATGCTGCCACCTGGTCCTGGATGTGGACTAGGACTTCTGAATCTAAGAGAGGACATCCATGACAAAGGAACTACATCAGCAACTTTGTGAGAGACAAATCTCTGTCTTGGCCTTGTCTCCAGCCTCAGCTGTGTTGCAGCATGGAAAGGGAAGCAGGAGCCCAATGTACAGCCACAGACACCTCTTCATATGGTTTCACTACCAGGTTTCCTTCCTCTACAGCTGGCCAGGGCTATTTGTTGGGGGCTAGACCAGCTGGTTTCTTCTCATGTGATTTCACCCTTTAAGAAGAGGGAAATAGGTTGTAAAATATGTGTACTGTTTTCTCACATGGAGAAAGACACGTGTAAACCCTCCTACTGGAAAAAAGAGACAGATATGTCCCACAGCATACTCGTGAGGTACCTGGATCCATCTGGAATAACCCTTGCCTGAATTTCAAAGTTATTTATAGTTATCAATAGACATTTTAAGAAAACAACACCAGCAATTTTTTTTCTGGCTCTGCCTCAAGAAGATGGGGGTGCATAGGGT
>NW_021938999.1:17535549-17562450 GCF_001715985.3 Manacus vitellinus
CTCCTGTGCTCTCCTCAGACTGCTCTTTAGGGAGGCAAGGGTTAAACTTTAGCTTTTAATATTTATTATGCCGCTCTTTTAAAAGTAAGGAACGTCTGGGTAACGGGGTGATTCCTCCTGCGGGGGAGGGATGCTTGTCGCTCGCATCGCGTTTTGCTTGGACTGCCAGAATCGCAGGATATTCCAAGTTGGAAGGGACTCACAAGGATCATCGAGCCCAGCTTCTGGCCCTGCACAGGGCAGCCCCGAGAATCACACCATGTGCCTGAGAGCGTTGTCCAGACGCTTCCAGAGCTCTGACAGGCTCGGTGCTGTGACCACCGAAGTCACCAAACTTCGTCCTGCAGGGGAGGTTGCTCCCCTGGCAGTCTGCAAAATACCCAACTGCATGCAACTTTAATCAGATCTTCATTAAGAAGTTACTGCGTTCTTGCACTGCGGGTGTTTGCCATTAAATGAAATCGACTCGTTTGTTTCAAGATTTGTTTTCGAATGAGGGAACTGTGTCTTTGCAGTTCTCAAGGCTGCAAAAAAGTTCCTGGTGGGCTGTGGCCTCCGCATCCATCCCTGTGTAGGTAAACAGGGGGTGCTAAGCTTTTTGCAATTACTGGTTAGATGAGGGAAGATGTTTTCCTTGTGGGGCAAGCTGCTTTTTATAAATTGCTGGAATTAATTAGAACGAAGTGTTAAAAAAGAATGGAGGGGAAAAAAAATCCCCCTCCTCGAAAAGCTTTTGTCTCCTTTTTCTGTTGACAGGTTTTCCAGACACTTTTTTTTTTTTTTCTGGTTGCAAGTGCTTAGTGTCTTGCATTGGAAGACAACAGCTAGGAACTGAATTCATTGCTCATCCAAGACACGTTCTTGTAACTAGAGTTTGGATTAGTGCCCGAGCCTGGGCTTTGGAAGATTTGTTTTAAATAAATGCCACACCTCCCGGGGAAGGAGGGAAAGCACTGTAAGGGGGAGTTGGGCTCCACATCAAAAGTTCTCAGGGAGCTTAAAACTTCAGCTCCTACGAATTATAATCAATAAATTAGTAGACTTGAAGGTTTATGGAACAGATGTACTTGTTAATAAGTGCTGTATAGGGGACATACATCACAGTCTGCAGATTTACTTCTTCATTTAGCAAACTTGAACTTGGCAAGTACCAGTCACTTGCATTTGTTTTTTTCTTTTCAGCTTAACCTTGTTAGGATGTGACTGTTAGTATCAGATTTTGCCAGTGATGCCGCTGATCTCTGTTCTTGTTGCTGTGAGGCAGGATCCTTGCTTTCTAAGAAAATACCTCAGGTTGTTTTTAGTAATTCCTGAAAACTTCTTCTCTGAGAAAGATGAATTGCATTTTATCACAGCCATTCCTGTTAAGAAGTCAGCGTCTCTGTTTAGGCCTCTTATTAGTTTTGGAGTGTGGTGGGATGTGAGTCAGAGTGGAAAAACGTTCTAAAATTAGACATGCATTGTTAAGAATTTTATTAAATGAGTTGCATCAGTGTCTTTTTACATTACCATTTTAATGGGCAATTCTCTGTATTCTCAGTATCATTAGTTGACTAAAAAAGGGCTGGAGAGGCAACAAACCTTTCAGCATTTCTATGTCTGCGGACATGCCAAAAGGTAAACCGGTGTGTTTGTAGGTGGACCAGTCTGCTTAAGTACGGCCTCTTTGTTCTTCTGTTACCTGTACTAACAGAACACCAGGATTGTGTTTTCCCCCAAGGAGAACAGGTGTATTATGGACTTTCAGCTTCTTACATCAGGACTGAAGCAGAGCCAGTATTTGAAAAGCATCTTATTTTGGAGATTAATATCTTAAGGGCTAAAATTGTGACCCCTCACTGAGCTGAGTACAAGTAGATGTGTCTGCTGAGCGTGCTGCAAGATCAAGGCCCAGGCTGCCTTTTGGAAACTGGCCTCTGTGCTCTGGGAACTAGTCTTTCCTTTGTAACCTCTGTTAAATGAGGTTGGTGTGTTAGATTCTTTTTTTTAATGAAAACCTTATGCAGCATATCTGGAAAAAAATTTAATTCTCTGATTCTGGCATAGTTGTAGTTCTAAATGTCGGAAGGTAGGGTGAGGAGTCATTCCTTTGTAGTCTTAGGGAAATGAGTTGTGTGAGATGTGCCCACCTGTCTTAACAGGTGAACAACGACATCGAGTGCTTTCTCTTTTTTGCTCCACGTGGAAAACCTGTTGTCTCGCAGGTCCTAGGAATTTCTAATGGTCCCAATTTTTTTGTTTTATTTTATTTTTTAATAAGACTGATCAGCAGAGAAACTGATCCCGTTGCTGTGGGGTGGGAAAGGCCGGCAGTCTGTGGGAGAGAACCATGTCTGTCCGGGAGTCGTTTAACCCAGAAAGTTACGAACTGGACAAGAGCTTCCGCCTGACCCGATTCACTGAACTGAAAGGCACAGGCTGCAAAGTGCCCCAGGATGTCTTACAGAAACTACTCGAATCTCTACAAGAAAACCATTTTCAGGAAGATGAACAGTTCTTGGGGGCAGTTATGCCCAGGTTGGGTAAGTAGCTGCTGTTCCTGACTTGTGCGGTCCTTCTGTTTGGTGTGCCTAGTGACACGGTCTCATCTGTGGTTTGTTTAATCAGTTCGAAAACTGTATGTTGTGTAATGCATGCACAGCATCCAGAAAGCTGAAGGATGAATCTCATGCTGTCACTTGTTGGCATCTGGGATACAGGAATATTATTTTACTTGTTTAACATCCTGCAGTGCACTCAACTACAAAAGAAATACACTCAGGAGTGGCCATCATGATAGGCACGTGTTCAGGTGTTAATCTGCTCCTCCCTTTCCCCAGTAGATGCTGTGCAAACTGAAGTCCTTTCAGTTAATTTCTGGGATTTTATATTGATACATTTGGAAATTTATGCAATGAATGCAATGAATTTTATGCAATTAGATGACTTGCAGGTGAAGTTCCCCTCTTCCTCCCCTCTCCTCTGTTCCTGGGTCACAAAAAGTGAACAAGAGAAAAAATTCCTTGCTTCAGCTGACTGGGAGCAAATTGTTTCACAGTTGTCATTATTCCTTTCAGTCCTTTCATTGTTCCCCACTCTAACTCTTTTGCTCACCTGTAGAAGCTGCCTGGGAAAGGCTGCCTTTCCAAGACCTCTGTGTTCTTGCCAGCTTCACTTTCTCTTTGATATTTGCACAATGATGCAAGCAATAAGGGAAAACAACCTGCACAAGCCACCTACATGGGGAACAGGGCAAACGTAGGTATTTTGATACCAGCTACTGTACCTAATATTGATATAGATAAATTAATGTCGATAATGTGTTTAATGACACTTTTAATTCTGTCTGTCTGTTTACTCAGCCCTGCATATTCAATCTCTATTTTGCAGTGCAGAATGAATTTTTTTTTTCTTTCAATTTAGGAATATCAATGGAGCATTTATTCTGAGGTTATTTAATTATCAGTTTAGTGTCCAATAACCTTATTTAAAATTATTTTAACATTGCTGATTGTCTATTAGCAGGCTGACAAGTCTCAGACAATTATTCTGTTAGAGATTGAATTCAGTGAGAGATTAGTAAGGGACCCATGTTCTTGCTTAAACAATGGGGATCTTTGTAAGAAATATCTAAGCAGCAATTGTGTGTGAAGCTGGGGAGGCACTATAATTTAATAGTCTCTGCTGAAGGACACTTCCAGCTTCTTTTATCCCCAAATTGCTGTTTATATGTATTTTTCTAAATTAAATAAATTGTTCACAGCAGCGTTTCAATTTGGCAGTTTTCTAAAATCAGTAATAGTTTGATTTGGATTTTTTTTCTCTTACAAACTTACAAGCTCTAAACAGTAATGGAACTGCTAATACATTTTTCTTCTCCAGCTATATGAAAAGGTAAAAAAGTAGATTTATGCCATCAGTATGTGAGTGTGATACTATGTAACAGGAAATCTATTAGTAATAGAAGGTGGAGAGCTCAGGTCTCTTAAAAATATGCTCTTGTGGTGAGTATCCCTTTCACAAATGTGTCTTTGGATAAGTTTGGTGTGATTTGCCTTTGATGCCTTGTGTTTAAAAGGTATAGACAGATAACTTTACCACCTGTGCATATGCACCATGCTTTTGAGATGCAGTCAGGAGGGAAGTTGCCAATAGCAGGCTCAAGATCACTCCTTTTTAGTTCTGCAAGTGATGTTACCCAGAGCAATCTTAAATGTGGCTGTAAGTAAAACACTGTTTAGTTAGACCTGTCTTGGTGGAACATCACTGTAGCCTCAGAAAGACCATCATAGCTCCTTGGGCTGTCTGTCAAGCAGCACTTCTGCTGCAGTTGTGGAAAAATGCACAAGTGAAGTCAGTCTTGCAGCATTACGGCATGAACAGGTGAACTGAGGGCAAAACAGCTCCTGTACATGGGCCACTTCTCTGTAACTGTGTGTGTGCCCTTCCCTGGAGACACTGGACATCACACAGAGTGGCTTGGGATCTTCTGTGGAGGATAAGCAGCCCTAAGTTACTGCTCATGAGCTTCTGTCAGTATGCGTTCTCTTCCAAGGCAAGATCTCCTGCCTCTGTAGGCAGGAGAAGCAAGAACCTCTCCACCTATATACTGACTGCCTGACACACCTTCCCTGTCTCCTTAATAAGACCTCAAGTGACAGCAGATAGTGTGTTTGCATAGGAAAGGCTCCTAAGTGACATCTGCTTCCTAAAAACAGGCTGTTTTGAAGACTCTTGCCCTGTGAGGTATGCAGAGTAATTCCAGGTGGCTTGCTGCCATCTCAGGTTGGAGATAAACTACCTGCCATTGCTACAAGGATAGCCACAGGGAGTGTGGCTCAGCCAGCGTGTTGTGATCTGTCACCTGCCCCTTTACTGTGGGTTTTTCCATCACAGCAAACGCTGGGAGGTTTTTAATATCACTTGCTCTGTTTGAAATACCCACTGTCAGGGCAAAGGGTGTGTGCTCAGAGTTGTGGTTTTCTCAAAGAAGTTCTGTGTCTATCAGGTTGTCTGCCACTTTCGAGCCTCACAGGCATAAGGCGAGGTTAACACAGTTGCAAGAGCTCCAAGTGTTTGAATCATCTCTCACCAAGGGCTGTGACTTGTGGCAGTGTTCTTCTTCCTTTTGAAGTGAGGGAATAATGTCCTTTATGAGAGGCTGTGTCCTTTTAAAGCTGTCACTGTGTTTTTATTGAGATCAGAGTGACAGGAAAACCTATTTACTTTTGACAATATCAATGCACGTCGTTCCTCTTAACTTTAAATGTTTAAATGTACTTACATGCAAGCACAGATGTTCTTGATGTGCTGTTATTCTGCTGCAAGAGAATAAAGAACATTGTAGTTTACTTCCATTGTAGTTCTTGCCTTCAGCTATTTATGCTTATGTTCATTGCCAGCCAGGAACTTGGTTTTTCCTCTTATTTGCTTGGTTGCTTGGTTTTTCCTCTTATTTGTGCTGTGTGCTTTCTCTAAGGAAGGAATTTGCCATGTCTGTTTAGAAAGTGTTGCAAGTTGTATTTCACAGACATGTTTTATAAGTAGTCTTGTTAAGAGCAACAGATAATTAAAGGCACAGTTACTTGCCTCACTCATGGATTTCTGTCTTTGCAGGAATTGGGATGGACACTTGTGTTATTCCATTAAGACACGGAGGTTTGTCATTGGTCCAGACGACAGATTATATTTATCCTATTGTGGATGACCCTTATATGATGGTAAGTTGGCTAAACTTAACTCTTGTCTCTGTTGCTGATTTCAGCTTCTCACCAATCCACTGGCAGTTCTGACTGTTTCTTCTAGATGTGCAGTGCTAATTGTGTGATTAATTGCATTCAGAGGCTTTCCTAAATAGGCTTGAAGAGAGAAAGGCGTCGTTTCATCCTGTAGTCTTCCATGTTGGCTGGGAATTCTGCAGTGCTGCTTTCTATAGGTGAAAGCTGGGAGAACTGCCACCTTCAATTCAAATTTCCCTTCATCTCTTGTTCTGTGGAATTTGGCTTGTAAAGTCCAAAAGGGGGAAAAAGAGATGCCTGTGAAGCAACAGAGAGTAAATTCCACTTATGAGCAGAACCACATTGTAATTGGCCTTTTCTGAGGTACTGAAGTAACCAGGTAACATGTTAGAACTGGAAATACCTAAATATCTGTAGCTGCCAATAGCACCTGGCAACCTCAGAGTGCCTTTGAACACCAGCCTTCCTGTTGTACTATCCCCACTTGAACATGGGTACATTGAAATGACTTGTTGGAAGTTGGGTGCACTTTGGCTTCAGTTGCTTCTGTGTCCCTGTTTCATTCAGTCTGTCCCAGTAGAGATTGCTGTGTGGAGGTATGTGTGGCAGTGATCAATACTGACTTGAAGAGAAGATCACGGAGAAACGAATTAATTTTAAAAAAAAGACTTAATAAAGCTGTAAGGAAATGTTAAATGAAAGTTAAGAAGTGCTAGAATTCATGGTTCCTGTGATTTGGACGTGACTCCTTTGCATGTTTTTACTGCTGTTGGGGTGCCTGCATGCTTTATTTGGTGCTGTGGGTTTGTTGTTTGCTCTGTGAGACCTGTCTGGTAGGTTTTGGACGCGCAGTTTGAGATTGGGACCAACTTTTTTCTTTTTTTAGCATGCTTGACCAGGTGGTGTGCACATATGCAAGCGTAGCTCCTTTGATTTCTGTTCCAGAAGAGCTCTTTGCAAACTGAGCAGCCAAAATCTCAGGCTGGCCTCTGGAGTATTGGGCTGTTGAGCTCTCCTGAGAAATTTGATTCAAGTGGGTTGCCTTAATATCATGTGGCAACTCGTCAGGGACCAGAGGGGGAAAAAAAATGTTGGAGATCTGTGTTCAAGTTCATCATCTGAGAAGCTTTTTTTTTTCTCACCTTGTAACAAAAACTCACGAGGGACAGTGGTGGAGGCTGTGGTGAAGGGGGAGGGTTGCTTTGCTTGGAGATACAAAGGGTTTGAGATGCTGCAGGAGTAGACAGATGAGCCTGTGCCCAGATAAGGTTTAGGCCTGTGTGGTTGGAGTGAAATGTAAATTTGGCCTTAGGCCAGCTTCAGTGTTTGCATCATAGTCACAGTCTATGCTGTGATCCACATGCACCAGCAGCTGTAACTTTGGTGCTGTCTAACTCTCAGGTCCTTCACTTTTCATTCCTGAAGGCATTCATTTTAATCTGGTGACTGGCCACTTCCTAATCTGTTTACAGATGTGTATTTCTTCCTAAAAGCTCACTGAGAACAGGGATTCTGTCACAAGCCTTCTTGCTGGTACTGGCAGTGATGATCCAGCAGGATTAATGCTGCTGGACCCTCTACTCAGACCTCTTTCTCGAGGGCTAGAGTTCCTCAAGGGGCAGTATATATGTTTGCTTGTGTGGACCAGCATTGGTTAGAGGACAGTCAAATACAACCAGCCACAGGGTTTATGGATGGTTGTTACAAACAGAGGAATGGTGAGATGTGGGAAGTTTGAGTTTGTGTCCAGGCTGTATAAAGGAGTGTGCTGTGGACTCCTCTATTCAAGACAGGCTGCTGCTGACCTGCTTCTCCAACTGCTTCTTTCCCTCATTTAAGTCTGGATGTCCCCTGACCCATGCCTGTTGTTACTACTCTGTGACCATTATCACTCATGTGCAGTCCACACTTTCCTTGCCCTTCCCCTCAGTCTCCTTACCAGGTCAGTTCTAGTCTGGTTTTGAGCAGGTATTCCCTGTTTTAGAGCCTCTTCTTTTCTCTGTGCACAGGGTTTACCTGCAGCTCCTTGTCTGCTCTCTCTTGCTTGTTGAAGGAGAGGGAGCAAAGAGGGAAATCCAGAAGTGCAGATGAACTCTAAGCTGAGTGCTGTGACAGAAGGGATTAGTAAACAGCTGAGGGAAGCAAAACTGTGTGTGGACTCAGCTGAACTTCCAATTTCTGCTTCAGAAAACAGATTTCTCTCACTCTCTCACTGCCTATTTTAAAACTAGTTCTGCAGTTATACACAAAATCATTCTTTCTTCTTTTTCCCCTTTCTCTTTCTATTTGTCTTTGAAAACACTCAATTCATGTGCAGAATTATCCCTAGGATGTACACCTGTAAAATCCATATTCAGGAGAGGATTTATTCAGCTTAAATGGTTTATTAGAAAAGTTACAAGCAATTGAAAATAGGTTTCATAATAAGCATCAATCCACTGGGAATAGGATTGGTTCTGGCTTCTGTTGTGGCACTGTGGAGACACCTGTTTGAATACAGGAGCAGGGAACTGTATAGTTTGAGAACATGCCCTTCCCCTTCTATTCCAGGAACCTTTTTGTTGCTCTTTTAAGAAGAACCTTCGCTTAGGACTGGAGATGGGTGTCTGATTCTTCATCCTTTGCCCTTATAAATAGTTCTTAGTACTGCACATAGTCCCCCCTGAAACACAAATACCCGAGCAAGCAGGCGGGTAGCCTGCAGGACTGACCCCTGTTTGTGAGTCCTGTGGTGTTTGTCAGTGTTCACAAGCTGTGTATTGTTCTCTCTGCTGCTTCAGACTTGAGACTTGTACTGAATTTGTTTCCATAGTGGTTTTGGCAGTTGGCAAAAGGGTTGTTAGACTGACCTCTGACTATCAGAGCTGTTGTCATTGTTGTTTTAAAAACTTATCTCTTGGTTCCTAACAGGGCATAAACCAGCAGCTTGCTTGGTAAATACTGAAGATAACACAGAATGGTTTTAGTTCCCTTCCAGAGAAGGGGAATAATAGGCATCTAGAAATTTAACAGCCAGTATCCATCAAACCATGCAATACCCAGCTCACTCTTTTCTTAATAGTTTAAGATTTAAGTGATTAATCCCTATTCCAGTTCCAAATGTAAAAGGTTCCCCTGGTGCTACTGGAAGGTCTTGATCGTATGAAAAACTGGATTATATTTAATTGTGATTTGGGCATGTTGTTTTATGTCATCAGCAAGTGAGGTAACTGCCTGAAAATAGTACTTTTTTGCGAATTGTCCAAATTTTGTCAAATAAGCATGCTGTTGTTTTTTATCACGGTGGTGTTGCCTGTGAACCCGATTTAAAATCATAAAAACAGATATTGGTTACCATTCTGCAGCTGTAAACCTAAAATGATTTTCATAGCATGCATGGAGTTTTCCAGGGTAACACAACAGGATTTGTCCTGTGTTTTGAAATATCTTGCTGTCCCCTGGGGCACATCCTGTGTCAGGAAGTTCTGCATCTTCATCAGGAAACTGGATGTCTCATCTGTGCTGGGTCCATACCCCAGAAACTCTGACTCAGAACCATTAATTTAGTAAAATTAGAGTAGCTAATTTCATGTGACACAAGTGATGGCTTCTCAGTGCTGTCAGCTTCCTGACTTCTTGGCTGTATCCTCCGGGAAGAGAAGTACTCTCCTAAAAACTGAAGAGTGTAGACATGGCCTTCAGGGTAGTGCAGAGGACAAACAGCTTTCTCATCAAGGTCCCTGTCTCCTGTGCATTCTGATGCAGAAGAGGTACAGCAATACAGCATTTTGGATTGGCTTCCTAGCAGTTGTGAATTCCATGCTATGGTCATCTTCATCTGGATGTACAGTTTTGTGCTGGAATAAAGTTAACAGGAATGTATCAGATGAAGTAAATTGAGCTTGTTAGCAAAAACAGACTGTCAGTCTTAACTTCAGCCTCTCAGACTGGACATGCAGTCTGAACTCTGGGATTCCTACACAGTCAGTAAGAGAGAATGCTGAGAAAGACAGCTGGGATGAATTCTCCCTGTTCCTGTAAAAGGAGCAGATCCTGGACTTTTAGATGGACACATAGCATGAAATGGATCATCCTACATCTGTGGCTGGGTTTCTTAATGCTGGAGCCTGTGGAATAAGCAGCTGTGTCAGAGTGCAAACCCATTCTGGAAGCTTTGTTCCTGGCAGGTGTTTAAACATTCACCTACACTCCTGCAGATTTTTTTTTTTCTGTCTTTCTTTCTCTTTCAGGGCCGGATAGCGTGTGCCAATGTCCTAAGTGACCTTTATGCCATGGGGGTCACAGAATGTGACAACATGTTGATGCTCCTTGGAATCAGCAATAAAATGACAGATAGGGTAAGATTTTTGATACTTTCTTCTGATGGAAGACCTGAACAGCTAAGTGTGCTTAGAACGTATTTACCTTTAGTGTATTTTCTCCCCAGAGTTTGAACCCTTTTAAAGAAGAGATGGTTTTGTTGAATAGCTCAGTTCATAGTATGGATCTTGCCTCATGAACATTCTGAGGTCAGGTGCTAAAAGTTCAGTTTCCTGTGGCATTGTAATCTGCTGCCTTCATCCCCACCAAAATGAAGTCCTTCCTTCTGTCACTTCAGGACAATACTGCTCCAAGGCCAACATTTGATTGCCAATTCATAGATAATCCTTGGTTGGTTTTGCTTTCTTTTTATTTTTTTTATTTTTTTTTGTTGGTTTGTTTGTTTGTTGGTTGGGTTTTTTGGTTTTTTCTTTTTTAGTGGAAGTGACCAGCATGTATGTTTGTTTTGCTGTAGCAAAAAAAAGGATGTTTATTCTTAGAAGGATGTAAGTTGAAACTTTGCTGGTTAGTAGAGGCCAAATGTATCTTGATTTAACTTGGCCTTATTGCACCCGGCTGCTATGGCTGTGCCTGATTAGAGCAGATGGATACTTTGTCCTGAGTTCCCAGAAGACTGGTTACTTTTACATGACCTTTTGAAGAATGTTTCCTCAGTGTTAAGTGTCTTTCCACCTCTTTCACGTGGAGCTGTAAAACCATAACTGTATGGGATAACATGCAGGTTTCAGGAGGCCAGACTCTTCCTGAGGCTGGCTTGTCTGTCTTGAACTATTTGCCATGAGGGCATTTGGCTTGAGTGATTAAAGCCCTGCACGAGTCTTGAAATGACGAGCACTGCTGTGTATGGAACTCTGACTTCTGTTTTGATCTCTAGGAAAGAGACAAAGTGATGCCTCTAATTATCCAGGGTTTCAAAGATGCAGCAGAAGAGGCAGGAACATCTGTTACTGGTGGGCAAACAGTGTTAAATCCCTGGATTGTTCTAGGAGGAGTGGCCACGACAGTCTGTCAGCCTAATGAATTTATAATGTAAGTTAATCACTAAACAACCAAAGGCACTGGTCTGAAGGGGTACAGTAAAAACCCTGTAAGCACCGTGTTGTGATGTTGTGGGGTGTCTCTGATGAATAAAGCAGTGCCTTCTGCTTGCATTTGTCCTCAGCACTCAACAGGTGCCACAACTCTTTGTCCTATTTGCTTTTTTTAGATAGGATGTCCTCTTACTTCTCCCCAGCCCCCAGTACCTTTTGATCCTATTCTCCTTTTGACAGGAGACTTAAGCTTCTAATTTTCAAAGATATTGGAGACTGTTTTGAACATAAATTTCTGTCACATTTATACATAAGTTTCTAAGCCATCTCCCAGTTATCCTGTTAATGGCTGTAGAAAACTACAGAATTGTTGTATTTACAGCATTCAGTCCATTTAACAGAAGCTGATCTTCAGTGTCCCTCTGTGGCATGTTATACTATACAAGAGTTTGTTCATGATCCTAATATTGGGTATCTTACACCCTGGGTAACAAAGGTCAATTTTTCCCCCTGTCCTTGTTTATGTCTCCAGTAAATTGACAGAAAAGATGTAATTTGGTGTATGTCTGACTGCAAGCATTGTTCTATTCTGAGAAAGAAGGACTAGCACTTTTAAATAAGTTTGCAGCACTTTGCTCAATAATATTGCATGGCAGTGAATCCCCAGGGGTAATTCTGCAATTAGTCAGTTTTTTAACTGTGCAACAAGATACATGGGGCTGTGAAAACGTAATTATCAGCACTTGTTCCTAGTGACGTTTGTGAATCTTGCTATGTAATTAATGTATGAATTCTTTGTTTTCAGGCCAGACAATGCAGTGCCAGGAGATGTGCTTGTATTAACTAAACCCTTGGGAACACAAGTGGCTGTAGCTGTGCACCAGTGGCTAGATATTGTGAGTACACTACAAAAAAAGAAACAGGGAAGAGAGTTGTGAGTTAAAGGGGACCTCCCTTATTCCTTCAAAATGACAAAGTTCAGCTCATGTGGGAGTGATCTATCACCTCTCCTCCTTCCTCCTTGGTGTCTCAGCTTTCCCTGCTTACATGCAAGACTATCAGAATCAAGGCAGTTTAATATTTTGTGCTTAGTGAGCCCTTCTTAATTGCACCTAATTCTTAGTTATTTCTCAGGCATTGCTGTAATAAAATTGTTTACTAACGGAACAACAGACTAGCACCCTGGGTAAAATTATTCCCTACTCCACCTGCCAAAGTAATTGGCAACACTTATTGATGGCAATTAGGCCAAGAGTGCTGTCTGTGCTCTTGGGCTTTCTGCTTGTGTACATGGAAATATATCTATGTTTCACATGTATTGCCCTGTGCATTCAATAAGAATACTTCTAGCAGCATTATGTATGTAGATATACTTCCATCTGTTTCTTCAAGCAAAAATATAACTACTGAACTGAAAAGTGATTGCAAAATTGGCATCTGCTTATGTTGTCTGGCTCCCACTATGTGTCTTCAAAATTATAACTGCTCAGTTTACACTTCAAAAAGATGCATCTTTTCTACTTTTGGGACTACTGAGCCAATAGACTGGCAGAGGAGTGAGCTGGAATCTACTTTGGTTTGGCTGTTGGCCACTGCATTGTCAGATGAATTCTAATTACTCAGCTAGTGTTAGAAAAGTGGGAGAGAACCAGCTTAAACCTTCGTTGGAGTCTGAAGCGTGAGCAACAAGAGAAAAATATTTTTCTCCTTCTGTACAGGATCTGGCCTAGTTCTGACCTCTTCAGAATCCTGTGTTTTTTCCAAACAGCTATAAGGATCAGGGCCTCAGATAATCTTGATATGAAAATGGAGTGAAACAAGACACCAATTTTATAGTATGTTTTCTGGCCAAAATCTTACTTCTTAACTTATTTGTTATTGTACTGATGAGCAGACTTGAATATTAAGGATATTCTGAATTTCCACATATTTCAAATACTACTAATTTCCTTGACTGTCAAACAGAAACACTTTCAGTCTGAAAAACAAGGACAGCAAGGAAATCAATCCTCCTATTATGTGTAAACAGAATATAACTTCAGTTGTGTTAGGAAAATTTCTGAGCAGCTGTGCTGCCTTTTCTTTAGATTTGTTTTATGAAAAAGTAGGGAAAGGGAAACTAGAATTACCCATCACAAATCCATCTGTAAATGAAATTTCGGTAGGGAATTGGACTTTGTATGAAAAAGTGTGTGGGAGAAGCTATAGTACATCAGGTTTATGCATAAGGAAGAAAGGAAAAGTGGAGTGTAGAGATATGTGGCTGAAATATAAATTTTAAAAAAGCCCAACAACCTAAAAGCCGAGGTATTTAAACAGGGCAGAAGTGAGCAAGTTCCTGGTGACAAGTGAAAGGAAGATCCAAATGAAGGTGAAATTTGTCCTTCTTGCTTGGTTGCTGCCAGCACTGCTGCAGCCAGTCCCAGCTGTGTTTCTGGGAAGAGGCTGCAGAGCCTGCAGGGAGCTGGGCTCCATGGGCCCCAAGATCAGGTCAGGGATGTGCCAGGGGTGATGGAGCCATTGGCTGTGGCTCTGGCAGCCAGGCTGGTCCTCAGCTGGGAACTGCAATCCTTTGCTTTTTCTCTTTTAAATGCATGAAAGCAGTTGCTCTGATGTGCCCCTTCAGAGAGGGTTTTCTGGCCTTGGTGTTGTCTACAGACCCTTCAATTTGGAAATCTAAGCTTGCTTTCAAAACTTGTTTGGGAGTTTTTGTAAACTTTTCTGCCTTTGTTCCCTGTTGACTAACCCAGGTATTTGATTACTGTAGTGGAGAGGAATTTGCCTCTTTGTAAGCTACCTGTGTTTGTGGCTCTTACAGCCTCAGCCTTGAGTTCTGCTTCTCCATAGTTCCTGATTTCCATTCCCATCATCTGACTGGTTTCCATCCCATGATCAGCCTTAGAACTTCGTTTTTGAAAACTAAAGCAGAGTGATTGCTCAAGTTTTTCAGTCTTACCCAGAGTAAGAATAATCACTGTTCTGTCATCTCTGTAACAGACTCATTTTATTTTTTGACAAGGTCTCTCATTTATGTAAGCAAAAATGCTTTTCTTAATTAATTGGTAGATCCAGTTCAACCTAAGTTTAGAAACTCTGATCCCACTGCCATCATTCCTTGCTCTTTCCAAATTTATTTGTTTCAGCTGACCAGTCTTTCCCCATTTTACCACTTCTGGATTCTCTCTTACACCCCTTGAAGTCAGTGTCCATTTGTTAAGACAAGATCCTCCACCAGTGCAGCATCATGCATTGATTCTTAGTACTTTTTGCACCTTTGGTTTAGTAAGAGGTTTGTTCTGTGCGTTTACTCTATGGAATGGCAGTGTAGGCATTGTGGCTTCAGAAAATCCTGTGTTTGTTTACTTTCAGTTCTCTGTAATTTTTTTTCATTGAAAAGAAGTTTAATTAGTTTGTAAATTAGTTTGCTCTTAACAGTTAAATAGTTGCTTTGTTTCATTCTGGATCTGGAATCCCTTCAGCTTGGAATGAAGCAATTAGTCTTTATAAAGGTACCACTTGCTAAATTGTTCTGAAACCCTTCTGGGATGAAAAGCATTACTTGGAATGTGATGAAGAAATGAGTCCATACAAGACACTGGAGAATGGGTGGAAGGGGATGCTGATATTAAACTGTAAAGCAGACTAATGAAACTGCCTTAATCCTCAACCAGAGTGATAATATCCTACCTTAGCATACATTCCTCTGACTTGGACTGGTGAATATCAGTGGTGTTTCCTGATCAAGGTGTCCAGGTGTGAAATCAAGAATTTTTTTCTCTTAAAAAAAAGAAGAAACCAGAGATTACAAATCTCAACTTCCAGCAACCAAGTTCTGTTTATTCGGCTGTGGGGATTCAATCCGGAGAGTTGCCTTGAAGGAGTTTTTGCCCTGAGGTAGTTTATTCCACTCCACTAAGCTGCTGACAGCAGGATTTGAGGTGCCTAATAGATCTTGGGTACAGCAGAGTAAGGCACACACCTCTGACTGTCGACCCTTTTGCCTCACTTTAACTGAGTTTTTTAAAAAGTACATTTTTGATTAGGGAATTTTTTTTAAAAAAAAGGGGTAAGGGTATGCTTTAAAATATAAAACTGAAAATCTAAAAGAATCATCTTTATTTCATCCAATAGCCTGAAAAGTGGAATAAAATCAAGCTTGTGGTAACGCAAGAGGATGTAGAACTCGCATACCAGGAGGCAATGATGAACATGGCACGGCTGAACAGAACAGGTAAGAAGGGGAAGGGGGCTGTGGGTTTTTCCACTTCCATACCAAATTTCATTTCACTGCCATGGGGAAGTGTGACACAACCGCTTTATCCTTTTCTTCTGCCCCATCTTTTTGCTTGGTCAGTGTTGGTGAAATAAGCAAATTTAAATCAAATCCCCTCTTTTAATTACACAGCAAAAACACAAAGCTGCTGGATGCGATTATGACTCGTGTGAGTAACATCCCAGAGAGTTAGAGGATGCTTTAAAGGAACATATATTGGATTTGTTCTTTATCTTCTGTGCATAGAGAAGGCCTGACACTGATAAGGTTAAAAGAATTTGAAATAGAATAAGAAGGGAAAAGCTCTTATGTTATGTAAGCTTCAATTTAAATTTTGGGGTTTTTTAATTCAGTCATGTTCTGTGCTCCCCAAAGTGTGGAATGTGTAACATGTGGTCTCTTTTTTGTTTGTCTTTTTCCTGGTTTTGTGTGTTGGTTTGCATTTTTTATTCTTAATTTTGTTCGAGGGAAGGTTCTGCTCTTACGCTAGAAATTTTATTTCAGGATTTCCCTTATTTGTTCAAAGTATCTTTGACAGAGTAGAGAATTGAATTATGTGTTTTCTTACTTACTTCTCACTTGAAGAAACAGGGATAGTTAAATATCTCTTTTTCCATTCAGCTTTCATTTCTTATGTCATCCCACTGGTTTGGTTTTTTTTTTTTTGTTATGTCACAAAGGCTTCCAGGAAAAATAAATGACCAGGGATTGTCTTATGGAAAAAAATTCAGTCCTGCTTGTGTATTGGGAAGCACCAGAGAAGGGCAAAGCATTCTTGGTTTTGTTTTTTTTCCACTCTCTCATCAGGCACCTTTAACAACACTTAAATATTCTTAACTGGGCTATTGTCCTGCATGCTGAGGTGCCCTTTTTCCCATCCTGGAGTTCCAAATGTGCAGAAATTTCATGAATGCATAGGTGGGGAGGCTGGGGCTCTTCCCCCACAGCCTGCAGGCTTTGTTCTTAAGCTCTTAAACTTTGAGTGTCCAGCAATTAAGTTCTGATGTCACCAATTCCCAAGTGGTAGAGGAAGAGATGTGAGAAGACTGACCTGTGTCTGGTCCTTGCCCTTAGTAAAGCAAAGCTGAGCTCAGAACCTCTCTGGCCCTCAGCTAGATTTGAATCTGAAGCAAACCCCTGTTTCTCAGACTGCCAGTATAAATTAGTAGCACATGTCTAATAGAACATGCCCACAAATGCAGCTTTGATGACAGATTTTCAGCATGATTTAATATCTTAAATACAAGTTGATTTTTTTTTTTTAAGTGTTACATGCAGTATTGGTGAATTCCAGTTCTCTTCAAGCATGATTTTATTTATTTTATTAATTTAACCCAACCCGATTTGGATTAAAGGTATTCAACTTCATTCAGACTGTTAACAATATTGCTGAAGCATTGCTTTTCCTCATAATTAATTTTTTTCTGATTTGGTATTTTCCCCCCCCCCCTCCCTCTATTGTAGCTGCTGGACTCATGCACACTTTCAATGCACATGCAGCTACAGACATCACAGGATTTGGGATCCTGGGGCATGCACAGAACCTTGCCAAGCAGCAGAGAAATGAGGTGTCCTTTGTGATCCACAACCTTCCCGTTCTTGCCAAGATGGCTGCTGTCAGCAAGGCTTGTGGAAACATGTTTGGCCTCATGCACGGCACTTGTCCAGAGACTTCAGGTAGGTGACAGTTGTGCCACCCTCTTCCTTCCCTGCACCCCCACCTCAGAATTTAATATCAAATGTACAAATCGTGTGCCTTGTGTGCATTCAGCAGCACTGTTGGCTTGGCAGGTAGCCAGGCTAATGAGCATCAGCCACACAGCTGTTCACAACTGACTTCTTCAGCCTAACTTCCAAACCACCATCCTGTTCTGAATGCCTTCCACTTCCATATGGAACACTGTTGTAGAAACCCTGGGTTTGCAGGGTTTGCAGTTAGAAGTTTGTGATGGTTTTAGGTTTGTTACTATGAAAATCTGTGAAGCTGAGTGATGAATGGGCTAGTCTTTGTGAGTGAGGCCTTATCTGTCCCCAGCATACAGACATCCAAGAATATAGATTTTCTCCCTTACTTTTATGAAATTAGACTATAAGGGACTATGACTAACAGAAAAAAAAAATTGGTCTCTGACCCTTTCATTACTTGAGTTGCCTGCTTAATAAAGCTGCCACTTGCAGTGACAGTGAATACAACAGACTGTAAGGAGGATCTGGCTGTGGACAAACATTTACGGAGTTGTTAAGTTGCTTTTTAAGAGTAGGCCACTTCTCTGATGAGCACAATCACTGTCCTCTGCTAGAAGTCTTTCTACTTCACTTTCCCCTTGAATCTTCTGTCCTGCTCTGTTATGTTTTTTCTAATTTAATCTGACTTCTGTTTCTCTTTGGGAAATGGAGAAGATGTAGCACCAGATCTGTCTTTTTCTCTTACCTCATTTCTCCACCCTCTTCCGGCTCTCCAAAAGTATTATCCAAGTTCTCTGCAGTTCACAACAGAGGGGGCCCCTTGAAGCTAAACAGTCCAAAGATCTGGAAAGAAGCATCAGAGTGAGAGCCATAAACTTTTTCCCTGGTGAATACACAACTTACCCCGATCTGAATTGTCCCTTGGCCATCTGTGTTTGAGCAGACACTCTGTCCTACAGAGACTGTGTGGCTCAGATGATGTGTAATAGGATATGGGATGTAAAGCCTTTGAAGAGTTCAAGAATCCAGTATCAGTAAGAAGGGACCAGAAATACCTGGTGGCAGCTTGGCAAGATGTGTCAATAAGATTGGTAGCACCAGACAGATTCTCACTACCCAGAGCCCACCTAGCCAGAGTGCTGGTAGCATTTGTTATCAGTTGGAAAGAGTCCAAAAAGTAGCTGGGACACAGAGCTGGAACTGCAAGGTGCTCTTTCGGGTGAGTGGCTATAGCAGAGGTTTGAATAGCAGTTGGTGTGGGAATGGTTTAGCTGCAAAGTCTTCGGAGCTGCCCATACTGCTCCCTGGGGATACCCAATTCTGCCTTTTCACTGAGGGAATGTGAAGCAGTGCAGATGGATGTACTGCTGGGGAGTGGGAAACGCTTGACTTCAGAATCTCTTTCGGGACTTGAGAGCAAGAACTGTCTTTGAAATGCTGAGCAGCCTGTGTTTGGCAGAGATGGATGATGATGGAAAAACCAGCGAGACTTATCTGGCTGGCTGTGAGCTGTGGGTGCCTCAGAGCTTGTCTGTTTGATTTCATCACAGCACTGGGTTTCTCACATTAGAGGTGGCCACAGGGATTTGTGAGAGGGCAGTGTCTGCCAGATATTCAAAAGATCTGTAGCCACGTGGACACACCAGCCCTGCCCTGAAAGCTGTGTAACCACACTCACACAGGCTTTGGGCTTGCACTGCACAGCCTGACGTGTCTCAGCAGTGTGTGAGCTCGGGCAGGCAGTGCTGGGATGGCTCCTTCAGACCCAGGCTGTCTGCACACCTCGAGTCCTGGAGTTGATTTATGTGAAGGCATGGCTCTGCCTCCCTGTGCCTGATACCCAGCTGTGAGGAAGCCTGTTGGGGGCTGCTCAGGGCTGTTCATACTGTGATACAGACACTCTCCTTCTCTGTTGGCTTAAACTTCCAGACACGCTCTGTCTGTCGCTTCTTCATCTGTGAACAGATGTTTTTCAGCAGACTGGGCAGGCAATGAGAAATTTACTGGAAAACTATTTGAATGGATTTTAAGGTTATTATGGGATTTTTTTTCCCCGTGTGCATTTGCTGGCCACCTGTTGACAAAAGTCAGCGTTGAAAAGATCTGTTACATCATCTCTTCCATCTTCCAGGCACTCTTGCTTATGGTGTATTTTCTTAAAAGTGCACTTTACATGAATTTGTGCTTTCTATTAGGTAATTCTTTGCTGGTGGTTAAAGTTGCAGTCAGGCAGTTGGTTTCCAAAGAATTAACTCTGTTAGAGTGGCTGCTTGCAGAGATAAGTCACAGAGTTACTCTGTATGGGACCCTTATGCATGTGTGTATTTTTGCCATCCTCCTCTAATAACTTTTGAAGCTGCTGGCTGGTGTCAGATGACTTTTTTAGCTGTAGTAGAGGTATCAGCATCTTTATGTTTATGCACATTTGGTGGAAATTGGCAGATGGGTAGAAAAGAAGGGCTGTGTCAGTGCCTGATTAGAGGCAGGGCTAATGATCTCATCCAAGTCATTGTGGGAGAAAGCCATTAGCAGGGGAAAGGACACTTGGTTTTGATTCATGAACTGTTTGTATCTCTGCTCTTAATTGCAAAGCTTTGTCTAGCCTGCTTTTGAAGTGTTCTATGTCCACTTCTCTGCTTGCAATACTCTTAAAACAAGCACTGTTCAAAACCTCTTACCAAAAAAAAAAAAAGCCTTTTATTTTTAAAAAGATAAGCCAGGACAGATACCAAGTATCTGCCTCCTTTCAACTCCCCAAAACCAGAGCAGCTGGGAATACCAATAACAAACTGGACTAGAATAAATAGTAGGGAATCTTAAGGACTTACCCAAGGCTTAATGAAACTGGTCAGTCTAGCAGAGAAATAAATATAATCCCTGCATAGAGGAAACCTACTGCTGGCTGAGAGTAACCCATAGCATTTATTGATTGATCAATAACCCATAGGGTTATTGATTAAACTGTGGGAAGCAGCCAGCAGGTGGGAAGCGATTTTTCACTGGAAACTGGGATTTTGTACTTGTGTTTGATCTTGCCAAAGAATGATAACGGACTACAGGTACCAGTGATACAAAATTCCAGAAACAGAGTGTGTGTTGAAAAGATAATTGAGTGAAGATTACTTTTGTGCTCTTTCTCATTTCCTTTTTTGCCATACTTGTACACCTCCCTTCTGGCTGGTTAGTACATTCTCTGCACTCTCTCTTGTAAACCTCTTCCCTGACTTGCATCATGATGTAAGTTTCTCTTCAATTTGATTTAGAGCCTTCCATGAGAATGTCACATAATTCCTTTGCAATTGATTTGTCTGTTATATCCGGAGTAGTTTTAAGCACTGTCATTCAAGCTTATGGGGGTTTTTTTGTTGTTGGGTTTGATGGAAGTACCTGGATGTTATTTTTGAAATGTCAGAGAGGTGGGCATTTTCTGGCTGGCACACTTGTTTTCTTCATGTAGAATTGAAAAAATTGCTTTTGCTCTTCCATTTATCCTTATCATTAATTCCTCACGTTCAGTAGCTGCTTCTTTGTCATGGCCTCAAATTAAAAATATCTTTAGTCACCACTGAGAGGACTGACTGTGTGCTTGGAAAAGCAAACATAAAGGTGGCTAAGGTCAAATGTAAAGGTGCCCAAGGTGCCAAGGGCCTGTCTGGGGGCTGTGGAGCAGGAGGTGGCACTGAGCCCGGCTCAGCAGTTGGCCCTTTGCCCCAGGGTTGGCCAGAGTTGGTGGCATAACTTGTGAGGGTCAAATTACTCTTTAGGAGTAAGTGAGCCTCAGCATGTGCCCAAATTTCTGTTTGTGTGAATCTACTCTCTTGCCTGTGTTCTCCAGACATTTTCAATTCACTTGCTAAGGTGCCTTTTTCAGTGCTTTGGGATTCTTAGAGTGGAAGTGCTCTGAGGTTTAATCCTGGAATGGTGAGATTGCTAACTAGTTAACTGTGCTGCTTCTGAAAGCACTTTTTAGTAAATAAAATATTTTCACTTGTGTCTGAGGAAAAAAAAAAACTTAAATGGAAGGCTAAAAAATTTCTCAAACAAAGGGGTCACAAGGACTGTCACAGGGAGCACTGGATCAAGCCTGTGTTTAATGTTCTGCCTCTTGCATTCTCAGCAGGGCAATGGTCCCTGCTTTGATGAATGATTTCATTGCAGGCCATGGGATTACTCACAGAATCAGCTGCCACCAATATGTGGTTACAGGTATCTGCACATGACCTTTACCCAAAATGTTTCTGTGTAAAGGCACGTTGCAGTCCTCTGTGGAAGGTTACAATGCTGGGGTTGTTTCAGTATGTCATTTGTTGGCATCAGTACCACGTCCTTTTGCCAACATCTTTTGTGTGTATTTGGCTTCATTTATACGAAACTAAACACTGAATTCAGGCACAAACCTCTTGCTGCAAAGCAAGAGCTTGGACTTCCATGGTGCCTTCTCTTGGAATCGCTGGATTTCATTAGACTCCACTGAAGTCACCAAGTGCTTGTCCAAGTAGGGCTTTGGCAGATGCAGGTTCGAAGTGCTTTGCAAACAGATGTCTGATGGTCTGCTCTCTCTCTCTTCCCAGGAGGCCTCCTCATCTGCTTACCACGGGAGCAGGCAGCACGGTTCTGCGCCGAGATCAAGTCTCCGAAATACGGCGAAGGGCACCAGGCGTGGATTATCGGGATCGTGGAGAAGGGCAACCGCACGGCCAGGATTATAGACAAGCCACGGATCATTGAGGTGGCACCACAGGTGGCCACTCAGAACGTGAACCCCACGCCCGGTGCCACCTCTTAATAGAGATCAAATAGCTGTTTTGTTTTTTGAATAGATCTATTCCTTTATCATCCTACAATTTTAAGAACTGTAAAAAAAAAAAAAAAAAGAAAAGAAAACTTGTTGTGTCTGCACATCTGGTGGCCTTAGGTCAGTTTATGAGTGGATACAAATAATAAAATGAAATCCATTGCCTTTTTTTCCTGTTACATTAACTGAAGATGCACCTAATCTTGAGGCAGCTTCTGAGTTGAGAATTATATTGTTATCCAATACTGTTGATTCATTTTGAATCTTTAGACACTTATCTCTTGCCGCATAGGCTCTTTTTAAAGGTGCTTTCACGTAGCACAGACATTACCAGTAGTAGTGTCAAATAGCAGTTCGTGTCCTTTCATTATGTGTATATTTATCACGAGTCTAATTTTGATGCCTTGAGTGATATTCCAGAAAGGCAATAAATTGACAAGCGACACAGTGGGTTACCCAGTAGTGAGATGGTTGCATGATTGCATTCAATCTTCGATTTATTTTATTTTTTAATTTTTTTTTTTTGGTAAGGTTTAGTCTTACCAAGAGCATCTACGACCCTGGACTTTGCTTGGTAGTGCATTCAGTTTAAACAGCAAGTGCTGACTCTTTGCATGGAAAGCGCTTCAGAGTCGAAGGAGTAATTTCAAATTTCATTATTTGTAGACCTGACAATATTTACTGTATTATCAATGATTGTTTTCTTTATTGATAGTAAGGACAAATAATTCTTTTTTTTTTTTTTCCTTTTGCAACGTGATTGGATGTGCTATAGTGCAACAAAGGTTTTTCAGACCAAAAGGAGGTTACTGTATAATATTCATTTACAATTCACTATATAAATAACTACACAAATAATTTTTAAATATAATCAAACTAAAATAAACCTCTGTTCTGTGGATGGTAGTGTTTAATACATTTTATATTTTGTATAGTGATTACAAGCCTTTTTTGTTTCTTTTAAAATCAGCAGCTGTTTAGTATAATTCTTAGTATTATTTTGTTCTTTGCTCAAATACATTTTTCTGCACGCTTTTGTGATCTGTGTTTAAAACCAACATTGCCAACATTGCAGCTTGAACTTAAGCTTGTTATTCAAAATAAATATTTAATTTTTTTTATTGCTCTTGTATAAGTGCATGAACTTTTGATTCCTAGCTGAATTATTCCCTGGAAAGAGGAGAAATCCTCCGGCTTTTTTATTCTATTGCATGTATGATTATATTGATAATTGTGATTGCTCCTTTAATCAGTTCTCCAAGCTGTGATATCCAGTGGTAACCTTGAGTAAAGCTGGGGGCAGGCAGGTTATCTTCAAGTATATTATCCACTCTGTTTTGTTTATTTTACTCACCAGCACCAAGTAGGCAACATTTTGAATTGTTTCCTCTGCAAGTGCTCCTGACTGTGCCTGCTGTCAGCAAAGACAGGCTCCTGAGCAGCCCTGTCCTGGAATGCTGGATGCTGGAGCCCATTTCTTCCCATTGCAGCAGCCTCACAGCTCACCCTGCTCTGCTCAGACACACCGTGCCATCCTTCTTCTGAACTGCACTGAACCTGCTCTAGTGAAGCTTCTCCCAGATTCTGGAATTCGCTCTGTGATATTTGGGCCAGGAAGAAAAAAGTCTTGGATAACCATTACTGCAGCCAGAATTAAAAAGGCTTTTGTCTATGAACATTGAGTCGCTGGAGCTGAGCCAATCTCGTGCATCATGCAAGGTTTAAATTTCCAGTCTTCCTCCTAATGGCATCTCTGGCAAAACTTGGCTCATCTTTTTTCCACTCAGGTTCTCAACCTTTTGCAAAGCTAGAATTTTTTTTTTTTCTTTTTTTCATCCCCTCCTTGGGAATAGCTTAAGCCATGCAGACCCTCACGCTCCTTTTCCTCGAGATGAAGTCCAAGAGTTGCTTGTTCACCACGAAGCCTCAAAGCAATAACCAAGTTTTTGACTTTGTCTTGAGGAAAAAAAGTTGCTAGGTTTTTCCCAGCAGTTCTGAAGCATCAAAAACCAGTCGTGAAAAAAATTGATTTTCCTTTTTTCTCCCCTGCTGTTTTGTGACATTTGTTCTGTATCCTGATGTGAAACCATGGACCTGACTTCTGTTCATTTGCTTTATTATGGTCATGGACAAGACACTACTTAAGGGTTTTTTTTTTTTAAACTAATAAAATCACCTAAGTAGATCAAATGGGTGCAGAACAGTTCAGTACTTCTGCATGAAAGTGCTTATTACAAAGATCTGTTGTATTTTAAACTGGCACTGGATGTGTGTCAGTTCACCCTTGGCAGGAAAAGGTTCTGGTTGGTAGATACTGCTGGGCTTTTTTCACTTGTTATGAGGGTTAGTTCATGAGCCAGGTGTGAAAACATTTCTCCTTCCCTAGAAGTGACTTGAATGGCAGAATGATCATCTCCAAGGAAAGGGTGTGTGGAAAGGTGAGTGGAAATCCACAGCCATCAGCAAGAACCATCTGGACTTTTGGAGGAAGACTTCCTGTGAGACAGATGCAAGTAAAACCCCGGAGAAGAATCAGTCACTTTCCATACTAGTGTAGTCATATGATCTGACTCAGAAGCCTCTCCTGATGCTCCCTCATGGCTGGAATTCACATCCCAAAGCGCTTCCTGGCTTTGGGTGATGAGTTGGGACATCCTCTGTGAGAACCACCTAATCACTTGGGGTGGGCAGTGATTTGTGTAAGAGGTTTAATGATTTGTTTCGCTAAATCAAGGATTGTACACCAGGAATGAGCTGTAGGAGAGTGTATTGTAAGGGGCTGGCAAGTCTTGAGTCCTGCACCTTTATGCAAGACTCGAGATCTCCTCTTAAACGAAGATTTTTTTTGACATGCTGTCATCAAAAAGCTGTGAGAAAGCAGCAGTGAACAGCTGTTTTTATTAGTCATGTCCAGTCATTTACACAAATGTAATGTACTTTTTTTTCATACACAGGTACCTCTGTGTGCACCAGCTCCCATCCCTCGGTCTGTACGAGAAGGCTGCCTGTGAAACTCCATCCAAGTTGTGAAAAAAGAAAAAATTCTTTCTTTAAAAAGAAAGAATTTAGTAATTGAAATAACCACTAGCCTAAACAATGTATTTGTTAAGTAGCATATATTCCTTGGAAAGTTAGTATCTGTTATCAGTCTTTTAATATGTTGGTTTCCTCAGCCTTTTGCTTTTCTTCCTGTATGAGGGAAGAAATAACACTCTTGAAATCTGCAGCAGTATATAAAGCCAGAATAGTTTTGTCCTTTTTTTTTTTTTTTTGAAGTTATTATTTTGATTTCACGCTTTGCTAGGAATTCAGGACTGACCCTTTTCTAATTAGGAGATTATGAAAATCAGCGTGAATGCTGCAGTGAGAGGACAGCAAACCTGAGTCGCTGTGGGGGAGTGGATGGGCACAATGGCTGGTGCTTAGTGTTTCACTGATTTTTCACTGAATGTCTGGTGAACAGTTGGGAAGATTCACCTGGGTGCTCATCCGTATTCTGACCACGAGATGTGATTGGCAACCCTTTGGCTGCTGCTTGAAGAGGGAAAAGGAATCTTGGAATTCAGCAGAGCCCAGGAACTAGAGCAAAGCGCAGGGCAGAGAAGTCATCCAGACCCTTGACCTTTTATTTGTCACTATGTCCCCCTATTTTGTTCTCTATTGGATCCATGTTTCCCTTTTCCTCCTTTTCACTGCTAATGTGTCCCCAGAATCCCTCCTTGAATCTTCTGGTCATGAGAAATGAACCTGTGCGTTGGTGGATTTTGTTTTTCTTGTTATTGTCTCATCTACATCTGTTTTCCCTGGCATCTCAGTTAAAAAAGCTAATTTTGCTGAGTTGGAGCAGCTGCCACTTCCCACCATAGTAAATTAAGCTTTCAGAAGACCTCATCTTTGGAATTACAGTTCTGATCATAATGTGGATTTTAATAGTCAATTGAGATGCTTATTAAATTATAACACTGTGCATTAGGAACGTTCATGTGCTGCTGGAGAAATCTCAATCGTTTAGGTTTTATTAGTTTCGTGATTTAATGAACAGAAAACATTAAAACTAAAAGCCAAATGCAAACCAGCTGTATAAAAATGTTCTATAAAATTCAGGAAACTGACAGACATAGCTGTAAAAGTACTTTGCAAAGACACAGCCTCTCTTAAATGCCATCCATTTTAATAAAGTGATTAATGCCACCATCAGCTTTCTTAACAAAGAAAATTTCTCCCTTGTTTCTTCTCCCGTGTTCATGAGATTCAGCCTGTACTTACCATGGTAAGTGAGGCTTATCGATTGTTTGAAAATTACTCACTCTGGGCTGTTAAGATGCAAAGGGTGGTATTTTTCACATGTCTACACATTTTTGTTCTTAGGGCGAGTGGCTACACCACAAGCAGCCACCGTGTCACTGTGGTCCCCAGAGCTGCAGCCCTGAGTGGTGCCAGCAGTGCCTGAGATCAGTATTTTGCTGTGTTAAAGTTCGATCCTGGGCTGCATTAGCAGGAGGGTACAAACAAAGGGCAGTCACCTCAATCACCCACTGCTCACTGCCATTGTGGGCGAGGTGTCCTGAATCATTTTGGGGTGTGATATAACGCAACAGGGTGGTCCAGTGACATGGGAGTTACTGGTGGTATTATCAAGATAACCAGAGAAGCTGTAAGTTAAAAGGAATAATCGTGTTCAACACACAGAGAGATGAATTTTTTGAAGCTCCTTTTTAAAAATGCATACATTAGGAAGAAGGTTCTTCACTCAGAAGGTGGTCAGGCACTGGAACAGGCTCCCCACGGAAATTGTCACAGCACCAGGCCTGACTGAGTTCAAGGAGCCTTCGGACAACACTCTCAGGCACATGGTGTGATTCTTGGGGTGTCCTGTGCAGAGCCAGGAGTTGGACTGATGGTCCTTGTGGGTCCCTTCCAGCTCAGGATATTCTATGATTATAAATATATTTATGCAGGGATGTATTATGTATGTATAAAAGCATCTTAGTTCTCCAACTCCTAAATCAGTACAGCCAAATCACTACTTCTTGTTCATTTTTTTCAGGTATGAAAGACACCTTTGCATAAGATGCTGTC